>NW_027613781.1:0-33732 GCF_965212315.1 Lampetra planeri
CCGTGCGTGGTGAAGAGGGCGGCAGTGCGTGCGTGGTGAAGAGGGCGGCAGTGCGTGCGGGCGGCCGGGCGGTGCGGCGGCGGTGGCAGCCACGCGACCTCGTTCGTCTGCTCACTCGCCCGCTGACTCACTCGCCCACTCAGTCGCCCGCTTATTCGCTCACTCGCCCACTTGCCCATTCATTCGCCTGCTCACTCGCCCATTCACTCGCCCGCTCACTCGTCTGCTGACTCGCCCCGCTCGCCTGATCACTCGCCCGCTCGCTCGCCCGCTCACTCGCCCTCTCATTCGCCTGCTGACTCACTCGCCCGCTGATTCGCCCGCCCGCTCACTCGCCTGCTCACTCGCCCGCTCACTCGCCCACTCACTCGCCTGCTGACTCATTCGCCCGCTCGCTCACCCGCTCTCTCACCTGCTGACTCACTCGCCGCTCACTCGCCCGCTCACTCGCCCGCTCACTCGCCCTCTCGCTCGCTCGCTCACCCGCTCACTCACTCACTCGCCCACTCACTCGCCCACTCACTCGCCCACTCGCTCACTCGCCCGCTCACTCACTCGCCGCGGTTGCCTGTCGCGTGCAGGGGAGCTCCATGAAGCAGTTCATGGACATCTTCTCGCTGCCCGAGATGATGCTGCTGTCCTGCGTCAACGACTACTTCCTGAGCAACAACATCGACTACGACCCCGTCCACCTCTACAAGGACGTGACGGTGCGCGCCGCGCCAGCTGCCCGCCGGCCGCGTGGCGGCCTTCCCATCGGCCTGGCTGCCCACACGCGCCCACCCCAACCACACGCCCACCACACCCACCAGGGCCACCGCACCCACACACCCACCGCACTCGCGTACCCACGGCACCCACACACCCACCGCACCCACGGCACCCACACACCCACCGCACCCACACACCCACCGCACCCACACGCCCACCGCACCCACCACAACCACCACCCCCACCACAACCACACGCCCACCATACCCACCACCCCCACCACACCCACACGCCCACCGTACCCACACGCCCACCACACGCCCACCACACCCACACGCCCACCGCGCCTGACACCCAACATATATTGAAGATGGTGGCTAAAATCGCAACGTGACGATGCTTCATAGAATATTCAGAGGAAGGTTTGTGGTGGTTGTGGTGGTGGTGGTTGTGGTGGTTGTGGTGATTGTGGTTGTAATGGTGGTGGCAGTGGCTTTTTGCTGCACCTGGGTCTGTTCCGTGACCTCCTGCCAGCGGGGAGTTGAACACCTCACGTGGCCTTAAAGTGCACTTGGCCTGGCACAAGCGCCGTGGTGACGTCACTGCCACCTAGCCGCGAATGGCGGTTGTTGTTGTTATTGTTGTTGGTGGTGGCGGTTGTGGTTATGGCGCACACACGCGCACCTCGTGTCGCTCCGAATCTGTGTCGCTCGGTGAGCTGGGCGTCACGCGCCGGAGTTCGATCTGGCGTGAGCCACGGGAGTCGGGGCTCTGGGAGGGCAGCGATCCGGTGTCCAGGTCAAAACGCCGGGCCCCCGGTTGACCACCGGCCATAAAAGTTGCGACCGCCGCCGTTTTGCACAAAATCTCTGCCGACGTGGGCGCCGCTCTTCGGCGTCGCGTCGCCGGGGCGGTGCAGCACCCGCCTCAACCCGCGTGGCAGAGCGGTCCGCAGAGCGGATGTCGCAGAACTACCCTCTGGTGATCAGTTCAAGCGAACCTCCGGTGACGATGCCGTGGATGACGACGACCACGATGATAACGACGATGACGATGACAATGACGATGATGACGACGACGATGATGACGATGATGATGACGATGATGACGACGACAATGATGATGACGACGATGATGATGACGACGATGATGACGACGATGACGACGACGATGATGATGACGACGATGACGACGACGACGATGACGATGACGATGACGACGATGACGACGACGACGACCACGATGACGACGATGATGATGACGACTGCAGTGATGACGCCGACGGCGACGATCGGTGTGTGTCCGCAGGATTCGGTGAAGGATGTCCACACCAGGGGAGTGATGTACAAGTTGATTGAAAAGGATCTCGGTGAGTTGGGTGCACGCGTGACGCGCCAGACGCCCCCATGCTGCAGCCGTCGCCACGATCTTGGGGCCAGAGAGTGCATTAACCAGGGCGGGCTGCTGGATTCGAACCGCGAACCTCTCCAACAAAGTGGTGAAAGCGCCACCGCTGGGACATGCGATCGCCCCCCCCCCCTCTACCAAATTAAACAATGGAGCTTCCAGTCCAATCAGACTCCCGACACGAGGGAACTGCCCCCCAGCCAACTGCCTCCAGGGAACTGCCCCCAGGGAACTGCCCCCAGGGAACTGCCCCCAGGGAACTGCCCCCAGGGAACTGCCCCCAGGGAACTGCCCCCAGGGAACTGCCCCCAGGGAACTGCCCCCAGGGAACTGCCCCCCAGCCAACTGCCCCCAGAGACGTACACACACACACACACGCACGTACACACACACGCGCGCGCAGACACGGTATGTACAAAGATAAAGATCCCCCGTATAGCCTTTAACAGACTGTTGGGGCAAGTGCTGTTAGCGAGCACCTGTGAAGGCTGGCACGGCACACGAGGGGGTGGATTGCTAACACCACGCCCAGCCGCATTTGTCTCCCCAGTGGTGATGCTTACACGTCATACCAGGTACTCATTTGAGGCCGAGTCGACCTAGGGGAAGCCCGGGCCACCGGTTCAGATAATCGTAACTGATGTTGGCCGTGAGCGGGAATTGAACCTGGGTCGCCAGGTTCGTAGCGCAGCGCGCTAACCGCTACACTACCGCACATATGTACACGCACACACAAGCGTACACGCACACATACGTACACGCACACACAAGCCGTACACACACACATGTACACACACACACACATACGTACACGCACACACAAGCGTACACACACACATATGTACACACACACATACGTACACGCACACACAAGCGTACACACACACATATGTGCACACACACATACGTACACGCACACACAAGCGTACACACACATACGTACACGCACACACAAGCGTACACACACACATATGTACACACACACATACGTACACGCACACACAAGCGTACACACACATACGTACACGCACACACAAGCGTACACACACACATGTACACACACACACATACGTACACGCACACACAAGCGTACACACACACATATGTACACACACACATACGTACACGCACACACAAGCGTACACACACACATATGTGCACACACAAGCGTACACGCACACACAAGCGTACACACACACATATGTACACACACACATACGTACACGCACACACAAGCGTACACACACATACGTACACGCACACACAAGCGTACACACACACATGTACACACACACACACATACGTACACGCACACACAAGCGTACACACACACATATGTGCACACACACATACGTACACGCACACACAAGCGTACACACACATACGTACACGCACACACAAGCGTACACACACACATGTACACACACACACACATACGTACACGCACACACAAGCGTACACACACACATATGTACACACACACATACGTACACGCACACACAAGCGTACACACACATACGTACACGCACACACAAGCGTACACACACACATGTACACACACACACACATACGTACACGCACACACAAGCGTACACACACACATATGTACACGCACACACAAGCGTACACGCACACACAAGCGTACACGCACACACAAGCGTACACACACACATATGTACACACACACATACGTACACGCACACACAAGCGTACACACACATACGTACACGCACACACAAGCGTACACACACACATGTACACACACACACACATACGTACACGCACACACAAGCGTACACACACACATATGTACACGCACACACAAGCGTACACGCACACACAAGCGTACACGCACACACAAGCGTACACACACACATATGTACACACACACATACGTACACGCACACACAAGCGTACACGCACACACAAGCGTACACACACACATATGTGCACACACAAGCGTACACGCACACACAAGCGTACACACACACATATGTACACACACACATACGTACACGCACACACAAGCGTACACACACACATACGTACACGCACACACAAGCGTACACACACACATGTACACACACACACAAGCGTACACACACACACAAGCGTACACACACACATATGTACACACACACATACGTACACGCACACACAAGCGTACACGCACACACAAGCGTACACACACACATATGTACACACACACATATGTACACACACACATACGTACACGCACACACACATACGTACACGCACACACAAGCGTACACACACACATATGTACACACACACATATGTACACGCACACACAAGCGTACGTACGTAGCCAAGCGTGCTTATCGGAGGTGCGGGGGAAGGAAAAAACACAAAAAGCAAGTCTAAAGAAACGAGTTTTCCATCTAGATGATGGTGATTTCAAAGTGGCTTCCTAATATCGGAAGGAGGAAGAGCGTTCCAGACGGCCACAGAAGCGCAATGCGGTGACCACCGTCTTCGTTTGATGGCGAGCCAAAAGCCGCTGGTGAGGATGACCGGAGTTCGCGTGATCGCTCATGCTCCTGTCTCTCTCTCTGTGTCGCTTCTTCATCTCTCTCCGTGTCTCTCTCGCTGTCTCACTCTGTCTCTCTGTCTCTCTCGCTGTTTCTCTCTCTGTCTCTCTCTCTGTCTCTCTCCGTGTCTCTCCGTCTCTCTCCTCCTGTCTCTCCATGTCCCTCCATCTCTCTCTCTCGCTCTCTCTCTGTCTCTCTCCGTGTCTCTCTTCGTGTCTCTCTGTCTCTCTCTCCTCCTGTCTGTCTCTCTCCGTGTCTCTCTGTCTCTATCTGTCTCTCGCTCTCTATGTCTCTCTCTCTCTGTCTCTCTCTGTGTCTCTCTCCGTCTCTCTCTGTGTCTCTCTCCGTCTCTCTCTGTCTCTCTCTCTCTCTCGCTCTCTCTGTCTCTCTCCGTGTCTCTCTGCGTGTCTCTCCCCCTGTCTGTCTCCCTACCCGGTGCCTCCGCTGCGTCTGCAGAGCGCTACATCCTGCACGGCAAGGAGACCCACGACATCCTCCACAAGTTGACCGCCAGCGGCAAGAAGCTCTTCCTCATCACCAACAGTCCCTTCAGCTTCGTGTGAGGAACCGCCGTTTACTCCAGTAACCCCGTTACTTTAGTAATCCCGTTACTATAGTAATCCCGTTATTATGTTAATCCCGTTACTCTAGTAATCCCTTTACTATAGTAATCCCATTACTCTAGTAATCCCCTCTATAGTAATCCCGTTACTCTAGCAATCCCTTTACCATAGTAATCCCATTACTCTAGTAATCCCGTTACTATAGTAGTCCCGTTACTCTAGTAATCCATTTACTATAGTAATCCCATTACTCTAGTAATCCCGTTACTATAGCAATCCCGTTACTCTAGCAATCCCGTTACTATAGGAATCCCGTTACTATAGTAATACCGTTACTAGATGAATCTCGTTACTATAGTAATCCCGTTACTATGGTGATTCCGTTACTCTAGTATGCAAGTTACTCTAGTAATCCCGTTAATATAGTAATCCCGTTACTCTAGCAATCCCGTTACTCTAGCAATCCCGTTAATATAGTAATCCCGTTACTCTAGCAATCCAGTTACTCTAGTAATTCCGTTACTATAGTAATCCCGTTACTAGAGTAAGCCCGTTACTATAGTAATCCTGTTAATATAGTAAGTCCGTTACTCTAGTAAGCCCGTTACTCTAGTAATCCCGTTGCGCTAGTAATCCCGTTACTCTAGTAATCCTGTTACTCTAGTAGTCCCGTTAGTATAGTAATCCCGTTACTCTAGTAATCCTGTTACTCTAGTAATCCCGTTAGTATAGTAATCCCGTTGCTCTAGTAATCCCGTTGCTCTAGTAATCCCGTTGCTCTAGTAATCCCATTACTATAGTAATCCCGTTGCTCTAGTAATCCCGTTACTATAGTAATCACGTTGCTCTAGTAATCCCGTTACTCTAGTAATCCCGTTACTCTAGTAATCCTGTTACTCTAGTAATCCGATCACATTAGCAATCTGGTCACTCTAGTAATCCGATCACATGTAATCCCATTACTATAGTAATCTGATCACTATAGTAATCCAGTTACTCTAGTGATCCAGTTACTCTAGCAATCTGGTTACACTAGTAATCCGATCACTAGCAATCTGGTCGCTCTAGTAATCCCATTACTTTAGTAATCCGGTCACTCTATTAATCCCGTCACTCTAGTAATATAGTTACGCTAGTAGTCCGATTACTCTAGCAATCTGGTCGTTCTGGTAATCCCGTTACTCTAGTAATCCCGCTACTCTAGTAATCCGATTACTCTAGTAATCTGGTCGCTCTGGTAATCCCATTACTTTAGTAATCCGATCACTCTATTAATCCCGTCACTCTAGTAATATTGTCACGCTAGTAATCTGATTACTCTAGCAATCTGGTCGCTCTGGTAATCCCATTACTCTACTTTAGTAATCACTATAGTAATCCCGTTACGCTAGCAATGTGGTTATGCTAGTAATCCGATTACTCTAGCAATCTGGTCTCTCCGGTAATCCGGTTACTCTGTCGACTATCGGCTCGGTAACCGGACCAAGCGGAGAGCGTGAAGCTGGAACCTCGCTGCCCCCCCATACCCCGGGGTGGTAATCCCATCACTCTGATTACTCGAGAGAAGCATTCGATGATGCATCGTCATTGGCATCGTCATTGACGATCCCTGGTGATGGGACTTTGCAGGATGAACGTTGAGATGTTATGAGGGGCACGGGGTGACCAGTAAGGTCTGGGTGGGTCTGTAACACGGTGGGGCACCATCTGCCGTTCAAACAAACCAAGAAGCCAAGCCTAAAGTAGAGTCCCCGTTTTTTCTGTCCCCTTTGTCACAGGGGCTTCCGCAGATTTCTACCGAGCCCATTTGTAACCCCCCCCCCCCATAGGTTGCTCATGGCTCGGGCCATGGCTTGTTTAGCCGGGGGGGGGGGCGGGATTTTACAGCTCGGCTCATTTCTGCCATGTGGCTCCAAGTGTGTGAGTGTGTGTGAGTGGGAGTGCGTGTGAGTGCGTGTGAGTGCGTGCGTGTGTGTGCGTGTGAGTGCGTGGGAGTGTGTGGGAGTGTGTGTGAGTGTGTGTGAGTGTGTGGGAGTGTGTGGGAGTGTGTGTGAGTGCGTGTGAGTGCGTGTGAGTGTGAGTGCGAGTGTGTGTGCGTGTGCGTGTGTGGGAGTGTGTGGGAGTGTGTGGGAGTGTGTGTGAGTGTGTGTGAGTGCGAGTGTGTGTGCGTGTGAGTGCGTGTGAGTGTGTGGGAGTGTGTGGGAGTGTGTGGGAGTGTGTGGGAGTGTGTGTGAGTGTGTGTGAGTGTGTGTGAGTGCGTGAGTGTGCGGGAGTGTGTGGGAGTGTGTGGGAGTGTGTGTGAGTGCGTGTGCGTGCGAGTGCGTGCGAGTGTGTGAGTGTGTGGGAGTGTGTGTGAGTGCGTGTGAGTGCGTGTGAGTGAGTGTGTGTGTGAGTGTGTGGGAGTGTGTGGGAGTGTGTGGGAGTGCGTGGGAGTGCGTGTGAGTGCGAGTGTGTGTGCGTGTGAGTGTGTGAGTGTGTGTGAGTGTGTGGGAGTGTGTGTGAGTGTGTGGGAGTGAGTGTGTGTGAGTGTGTGAGTGTGAGTGGGTGTGAGTTTGTGTGAGTGTGTTTGAGTGCGTGGGAGTGCGTGGGAGTGCGTGTGAGTGTGTGGGAGTGAGTGTGTGTGAGTGAGTGAGTGTGAGTGGGTGTGAGTTTGTGTGAGTGTGTGTGAGTGCGTGAGTGCGTGGGAGTGCGTGTGAGTGCGTGTGAGTGCGTGTGAGTGTGTGTGAGTGTGTGTGAGTGCGTGAGTGCGTGGGAGTGTGTGTGTGTGCGTGTGAGTGTGTGTGAGTGTGTGTGAGTGAGTGTGAGTGTGTGTGAGTGTGTGTGAGTGTGTGTGAGTGAGTGTGAGTGGGTGTGAGTTTGTGTGAGTGTGTGTGAGTGTGTGTGAGTGCGTGAGTGTGTGGGAGTGTGTGTGAGTGTGTGTGAGTGTGTGTGAGTGCGTGAGTGCGTGGGAGTGCGTGGGAGTGCGTGTGAGTGTGTGGGAGTGAGTGTGTGTGAGTGAGTGAGTGTGAGTGGGTGTGAGTGTGTGTGAGTGTGTGTGAGTGCGTGAGTGCGTGTGAGTGCGTGTGAGTGTGTGTGAGTGTGTGTGTGTGCGTGTGAGTGTGTGTGAGTGTGTGTGAGTGTGTGTGAGTGTGTGTGTGTGCGTGTGAGTGCGTGTGAGTGTGTGTGAGTGTGTGTGTGTGCGTGTGAGTGTGTGTGAGTGTGTGTGTGTGCGTGTGAGTGCGTGTGAGTGTGTGTGAGTGTGTGTGAGTGTGTGTGAGTGTGTGTGTGTGCGTGTGAGTGTGTGTGAGTGTGTGTGTGTGCGTGTGAGTGCGTGTGAGTGTGTGTGTGTGCGTGTGAGTGTGTGTGAGTGTGTGTGTGTGCGTGTGAGTGCGTGTGAGTGCGTGTGAGTGTGTGTGAGTGCGTGGGAGTGCGTGTGAGTGCGTGCGTGTGAGTGCGTGTGAGTGCGTGTGAGTGTGTGTGAGTGTGTGTGAGTGTGTGTGAGTGTGTGTGAGTGCGTGTGAGTGCGTGTGAGTGTGTGTGAGTGTGTGTGAGTGCGTGTGAGTGCGTGTGAGTGCGTGTGAGTGCGTGTGAGTGTGTGTGAGTGTGTGTGAGTGCGTGTGAGTGCGTGTGAGTGTGTGTGAGTGCGTGGGAGTGCGTGGGAGTGCGTGTGAGTGTGTGTGAGTGTGTGTGAGTGTGTGTGAGTGCGTGAGTGCGTGGGAGTGCGTGTGAGTGCGTGTGAGTGCGTGTGAGTGAGTGTGAGTGCGTGTGAGTGTGTGTGAGTGTGTGTGAGTGCGTGAGTGCGTGGGAGTGCGTGTGAGTGCGTGTGAGTGTGTGTGAGTGTGTGTGAGTGTGTGTGTGTGCGTGTGAGTGTGTGTGTGTGCGTGTGAGTGTGTGTGAGTGTAGGTGCTCGCTAACAGCACTTGCCCCAACAATCTTAAGACTCTACGGGGGATCTTTGTATATGTGTAGGTCCTCGCTAACAGCACTTGCCCCAACATTCTGTTAAGGCTATACGGGGGATCTTTGTAAATGAGTGTGAGTGTATGGGAGTATGTGTGTGTGAGTGTATGGAGTGGTGGTGTAGGCCTCAAATAAGTACCTTGTGCGGTGTGTAGTAAACATCGCCACTGGGGAGACAAAGGCGGTCGGGCGTGGTGCTGGCCACCCACCCCCTCGTGCGCCGTGCCGGCCTTCATAGGTGCTCGTCAACAGCACTTGTCCCGAAAGTCTGTTCAGGCTACACGGGGGATCTTTGTCTTTGTAGCGACAAGGGCATGCGGTACATGGTGGGGAAGGACTGGAGGGACCTCTTTGACGTGGTCATCGTGAAGGCCGACAAGCCGAGCTTCTTCAACGACAAGCGGAAGTGAGCCCACGTGTGTGTGTGCGTACACTGTGTGTGTGTACACTGTGTGTGTGTGTGTGTACACTGTGTGTGTGCACTGTGTGTGTGTACACTGTGTGTGTGTGTGTACACTGTGTGTGTGCACTGTGTGTGTGTGTGTACACTGTGTGTGTGTGTGCACTGTGTGTGTGCACTGTGTGTGTGTGTGTACACTGTGTGTGTGTGTGTGCACTGTGTGTGTGTGCACTGTGTGTGTGTGCACTGTGTGTGTGTGCACTGTGTGTGTGTGCACTGTGTGTGTGTGTGCACTGTGTGTTTGTGTGCACTGTTTCTGTGTGTACACTATGTGTGTGTGTACACTGTGTGTGTGTACACTGTGTGTGTGTGTACACTGTGTGTGTACACTGTGTGTGTGTGTACACTGTGTGTGTGTGTACACTGTGTGTGTGTGTACACTGTGTGTGTGTGTACACTGTGTGTGTGTGTACACTGTGTGTGTACACTGTATGTGTGTACACTGTGTGTGTGTGTACACTGTGTGTGTACACTGTGTGTGTGTGTACACTCTGTGTGTGTGTACACTGTGTGTGTGTGTACACTGTGTGTGTGTGTACACTGTGTGTGTGTGTACACTCTGTGTGTGTGTACACTGTGTGTGTGTGTGTACACTGTGTGTGTGTGTGTGCACTGTGTGTGTGTGTACGATGTGTATGTGTGTGTGCGATGTGTGTGTGTGTGTGCACTGTGTGTGTGTGTACGATGTGTATGTGTGTGTGTGTGTACACTGTGTGTGTGTGCGATGTGTGTGTGTGTGTGTGTACACTGTGTGTGTGTACACTGTGTGTGTGTGTACGATGTGTGTGTGTGTGTACACTGTGTGTATGTGTACGATGTGTGTGTGTGTACAATGTGTGTGTGTACAATGTGTGTGTGTGCGTGTGTCACCTAGACCGTTCCGCCGGCTGGACGCGCAGGGTGGACTCCAGTGGGACCGCATCACGGCTCTGCACAAGGGCGAGGTGTACAAGCAGGTACCGCCACGTCTCCCCACTCTCCCCCGCCACCTCCTCCTCCTCCTCACCCCCTCCTCACCGCCACTCAGAGACCCAGACTCACATAGAGACTCGTATACTCGCATAGAGACTCGTAGACTCACACAGAGACCCGTAGACTCACACAGAGACCCATAGACCCACCCAGAGACCCGTAGACTCACACAGAGACCCGTAGACTCACACAGAGACCCGTAGACCCACCCAGAGACCCGTAGACTCACACAGAGACCCGTAGACTCATGCAGAGACCCGTAGACTCACACAGAGACCCGTAGACTCACACAGAGACCCGTAGACTCACACAGAGACCCATAGACTCATGCAGAGACCCGTAGACTCACGCAGAGACCCGTAGACTCACACAGAGACCCGTAGACTCGCACAGAGACCCGTAGACTCACGCAGAGACCCGTAGACTCACACAGAGACCCGTAGACTCACGCAGAGACCCGTAGACTCACACAGAGACCCGTAGACTCACACAGAGACCCATAGACTCATGCAGAGACCCGTAGACTCACACAGAGACCCATAGACTCACACAGAGACCCGTAGACCCACCCAGAGACCCGTAGACTCACACAGAGACCCGTAGACTCACACAGAGACCCATAGACTCATGCAGAGACACAGACTCATGCAGAGACCCGTAGACTCACACAGAGACCCATAGACTTATGCAGAGACCCATAGACTCATGCAGAGACCCATAGACTCACACAGAGACCCGTAGACTCACACAGAGACCCATAGACTTATGCAGAGACCCATAGACTCATGCAGAGACCCATAGACTCACGCAGAGACCCGTAGACTCACACAGAGACCCATAGACTTATGCAGAGACCCATAGACTCATGCAGAGACCCATAGACTCACACAGAGACACAGACTCACGCAGAGACCCGTAGACTCACGCAGAGACCCGTAGACTCACACAGAGACCCATAGACTCATGCAGAGACCCATAGACTCACACAGAGACCCGTAGACTCACGTAGAAACCCGTAGACTTGCCCAGAGACCCGTAGACTCACACAGAGACCCATAGACCCACGCAGAGACCCGCAGGCTCACGTAGAGACCCATAGAATTGCATAGAGACAAAGTGGGTTCACTCATAGACTCACGTTCGGACACATAGACTCACATAGAGACCTGCTTAGAGACCCATTGACTCGCACAGAGACCCAGAGGCTCGCACGGAGACCTATAGAGACTTGCAAAGAGTCGGGTTGACTCGATCATTGAGTTGACCACGTGACGGAGCGAGGAGGACTCTGAACGGCCGGGTGGACTCGGCCGGGTGGACTTGCACGGCCGGCTACGTACGGTGCGAAGAAAGTTCGTGCGCACTGTATCCGTACTGTACGTGCAAGCCCAAAGCGTCGAGCTTGCGAGCGACAAAGCAGCCCGACGAGTTGGACTCCTGAGCGGTGATTGAGAGAGCGAGCGCTAGTGCGTGTGCACTCATGCATGTGCGTGTCATGTGTGTCATGCGTGTCATGCGTGTCGTGCGTGCGTGCGTGTGCGTGTCGTGCGTGTCGTGCGTGGCGTGCGTGTCGTGCGTGTGTGCACTCATGCGTGTGCGTGTCGTGCGTGTGCGTGTCGTGCGTGTGCGTGTCGTGCGTGTCGTGCGTGTCGTGTGTGCGTGTCATGCGTGTGCGTGTCGTGCGTGTCGTGGGAAGACGCCGGTCCCACTCGCGCTCACGGCTGCCAGCACCGGTGACGATTGGATGAACCGGCACGTAAACATTCGCGGCACTCGCCCCGGCGGCCCCTTACAGGCTACGCGGGGGACCTTTGTCTGTTGTGTGGTGGCGCGCGCAGGGAAACCTCTATGAGTTCATGCGGCTCACGGGCTGGGTGGGCTCCCACGTGCTCTACTTCGGGGACCACATCTACAGCGACCTCGCGGTACCGCGGCCCGGCTCGCCCACACAGAGACACACGCATGTGGAGTGACACGCACCTGCAGTGACACGCACCTGCAGTGACACGCACCTGCAGTGACACGCACCTGCAGTGACACACACCTGCAGTGACACACACCTGGAGTGACACACATCTATACTGATACACATCTGGATTGACACACATCTATACTGATACACACCTGGAGTGGCACACACCTGGAGTGACACACATCTATACTGATACACATCTGGAAAGACACACACCTAAGTGACACACACCTGGAGTGACACACACCTGCAGTGACACACATCTATACTGATACACATCTGGAGTGACACACACCTGGAGTGACACACACCTGCAGTGACACGCACCTGCAGTGACACACATCTATACTGATACACACCTGGAGTGACACACACCTGCAGTGACACACATCTATACTGATACACATCTGGAAAGACACACACCTAAGTGACACACACCTGGAGTGACACACACCTGCAGTGACACACATCTATACTGATACACACCTGGAGTGACACACACCTGCAGTGACACACATCTATACTGATACACATCTGGAAAGACACACACCTAAGTGACACACACCTGGAGTGACACACACCTGGAGTGACACACACCTGCAGTGACACACATCTATACTGATACACATCTGGAAAGACACACACCTAAGTGACACACACCTGGAGTGACACACACCTGCAGTGACACACATCTATACTGATACACATCTGGAGTGACACACACCTGCAGTGACACTCTATAGAGATACACATCTATAGAGATACACATCTATACTGACACTCTATAGAGAGACACATCTATACTGACACTCTATAGAGATACACATCTATACTGACACTCTATACTGATACACATCTATACTGATACACATCTATAGAGATACACATCTATAGAGAAACACCTCCATGAAGCGCTATGTATATATTTATCTCTCCCGCCACTCCTCTATAGCTCTACATTCTCAAACACACTCTCATGGCCGCGTTAATAATGCATGCACGCGCGCCACCACTACCACTACCGACACCACCGACACCACCACCACCACCACCACCACCGCCACCACCACCGCACAACACCACAGGTCGAGGCGGAGCAGGCCGGCTCGTACTGCGAGATCGGCCACAGCGCCGGCGACCCCACCGCCGACGCCACCAGGACCAGCTCCGCCGCCATCACCAGCGCGACCGCGGTGCCACCCCTCCTCCTCCTCCTCCTCCGGCAGGACCTGACGCTGCGACACGGCTGGAGGACGGGCGCCATCATCCCGGAGCTGCGCGACGAGATCAACACCATCAACTCGGCCGAGTACACGCGCCAGCTCACCTGGCTGCAGGCACTCACGGGGCTCATCGACCGCATGCAGGTGAGCGGGCGGGTGAGCGGGCGGGTGAGCGGGCGGGTGAGCCGGAGGGTGAGCGGGCGGGTGAGCCGGCGGGTGAGTGAGCGGGTGAGCGGGCGGGTGAGCCGGCGGGTGAGCGGGCGGGTGAGCCGGAGGGTGAGCGGGCAGGTGAGCCGGAGGGTGAGCGGGCGGGTGAGTGAGCGGGTGAGTGAGCGGGTGAGCCGGCGGGTGAGCAGGCGGGTGAGCCGGAGGGTGAGCGGGCAGGTGAGCCGGAGGGTGAGCGGGCGGGTGAGCGGGCGGGTGAGCGGGCGGGTGAGCGGGCGGGTGAGCGGGTGGGTGAGCCGGCGGGTGAGCCGGTGGGTGAGCCGGCGGGTGAGCCGGCGGGTGAGCCGGCGGGTGAGCCGGCGGGTGAGCCGGCGGGTGAGCCGGCGGGTGAGCCGGCGGGTGAGCCGGCGGGTGAGCCGGCGGGTGAGCCGGCGGGTGAGCGGGCGGGTGAGCGGGTAGGTGAGCATGCGGGTGAGCGGGCGGGTGAGCGGGTAGGTGAGCATGCAGGTGAGCGGGCGGGTGAGCCGGCGGGTGAGCGGGCGGGTGAGCCGGCGGGTGAGCCGGCGGGTGAGCCGGCGGGTGAGCGGGCGGGTGAGCGGGCGGGTGAGCGGGCGGGTGAGCGGGTAGGTGAGCATGCAGGTGAGCGGGTAGGTGAGCGGGCGGGTGAGCGGGCGGGTGAGCGGGCGGGTGAGTAGGCAGGTGAGCGGGCGGGTGAGCGGGAGGGTGAGCCGGCAGGTGAGCATGCAGGTGAGCGGGCGGGTGAGCGGGCGGGTGAGCCGGAGGGTGAGCGGGCGGGTGAGCGGGCGGGTGAGCCGGCGGGTGAGTGGGCGGGTGAGCGGGCGGGTGAGCGGGCGGGTGAGCCGGCGGGTGAGCGGGCGGGTGAGCCGGCGGGTGAGCATGCAGGTGAGCCGGAGGGTGAGCGGGCGGGTGAGCCGGCGGGTGAGCCGGAGGGTGAGCGGGCGGGTGAGCCGGCGGGTGAGCCGGAGGGTGAGCGGGCGGGTGAGCCGGCGGGTGAGCCGGAGGGTGAGTCGGCGGGTGAGTCGGCGGGTGAGCCGGAGGGTGAGCGGGCGGGTGAGCGGGCGGGTGAGCGTGTAGGTGAGCGGGTAGGTGAGCGAGCGGGTGAGAAGGTGAGCGGGTGGGTGAGCGGGCGGGTGAGCGGGCGGGTGAGCCGGCGGGTGAGCGGGCGGATGAGTCAGCCGTGGGGGGGGGGGTCGAGCAGGAGCGTGGGAGGAGTTGACACGAGTTGACGATTCTGTGCTGAGACGCGCAGCTGTGTGAGTGACTGATATGACGGTACCTGTACGAGATAGGACACGCACCTGTGGGATATGACCACGCACCTGTGTGGTGGTGCGGTACGTCACCGCGTGCTCCGCCGTGTGGCTGCGTGCGCTCGGCAGGTTTACCGGAGCCCCGAGTGCCTCGAGGTCGTGCAAGAGTGGGACCGTGAGCGCCAGGAGCTCCGGTGAGAACGCATCCACCAGCCTGCTCACTCGCTCGCTCACTCACTCACTCACTCACTCACCCACTTACTAACTCACTCACTAACTCACTCACTCACTTACTCACTAACTTACTCACTAACTCACTTACTCACTAACTCGCTCACCTACTGACCCACTCACTTGCCTACTCGCCCACTAACCCACCCACTCACCCACTCACTCACCCACGTACCCACTCACCCAACACTCACTCACTCACTCACCTACTGACCCACTCACTCGCCCACTCGCCCATTAACCCACCCACTCACTCACCCACTCACTCACCCACTCACTCACTCACCCACTCACTCACCCACTCACTCACCCACTCACTCACCCACTCACTCACCCACTCACTCACCCACGTACCCACTCGCCCAACACTCACTCACTCCACTCACTCACTCACCTACTGACCCACTCACTTGCCCACTCACCCACTAACCCACCCACTAACCCACCCACTCACTCACCCACTCACTCACCCACTCACTCACTCACTCACCCACTCACACACCCACGTACCCACTTACCCAACACTCACCCAACACTCACTCATTCACTCACTAACTCACTCACTCACCTACTGACCCACTCACTTGCCCACTCGCCCACAAACCCACTCACCCACCACTCACTCACTCACTCACTCCACCTACTCACTCACCCACGTACCCACTCACCCAGCACTCACTCACTCACTCACTCACTCGCCCCCTAACCTCTCGCTCACTCGCTCAAAATGCACTAGCTCACCCACTCGGTCATCCACTTCCCCACTCACTCACTCACTCACCCACATACCCACTCACCCACCACTCACTCACCCACTCACCCACATACTCGCTCACCCACGAACCAACTTGCCCACCCACTTGCGCGTCCACCAGCCCACTGGCAAACTTAATCGCCCACTCACCCGCTCACTCTCTGGGATCGTATCGATCCAGAACGGGCAATGCCGCACACGCCGACTCATTCCAAGAGTTCTTATTCTTAGGTTTTTTCGGTAAAGTCACGTAGGTAAAAAATAAAAATTAATAAAAGTAAAATAAAAATAAAATAAAAATCACGACGTTTCGGAGGCAACACAAGCCTCCATCTTCAGGTGGAACCGTCACAGCACGATCGCTGTATCAAGTGAGAGAAATTCCAAGAAACAGTATTTGTATATATACTGGTTGAGGGTGGGAGGAGCCAAGGTAGGCCATCCCTCCCCAATTTCTCTTCCACTCTAACCGCCCCCACCGCCCCCCCCACCCCCCGCCACGCAGAACGGTGACCAAGAGCCTGTTCAACCCCCAGTTTGGCAGCCTGTTCCGCACGCACCAGAACCCGACGTACTTCAACCGGCGGCTGTCGCGCTTCGCCGACGTCTACATGACGTGCGTCAGCTGCCTGCTCAACTACGACCTGCAGCACACCTTCTTCCCGCGCCGGGCGCCGCTGCAGCACGAGGCGCCGCTCTGGCTGGACCAGCTGTGCATCGGCTGCCTGGGACTCCCACGCCGGGAGACGGTCGCCGCCGCCGGTTCCGCCGGTTCCGCCGCCGCCGCGACGCAGCAGGAGCGGCAGTGACGGGGCGCTCGGTCCGCGCGCGGTCGACGTGAGTGTGAGCGAGCGTGAGTGTGAGCGAGCGTGAGTGCATGAGTGTGAGCGAGCGTGAGTGCGTGAGTGTGAGCGAGCGTGCGTGTGAGCAAGCGTGCGTGAGTGTGAGCGTGAGTGTGAGCGAGCGTGAGTGTGAGCGAGCGTGAGTGTGAGCGAGCGTGCGTGTGAGCGAGTGAGCGAGCGTGAGCATGAGTGTGAGCGTGAGCATGAGTGTGAGCGTGAGCGCGAGCGTGAGCGAGCGTGAGTGTGAGTGAGCGAGCACATTGCACGTGGGGACGACGGCGCGCTGCGGCATACCCGCCGCCCTCGCGGGTCGACAAGCACTCCTGGCGCTCGATAGGCCGGGGCCGGGGGGGTAGGAGTGTCGTGCGTGAGCGTGGCTGACCCGGGGCGTGGACTGACCCCCGGTAGGAGAGTCGTGGGTGAGCGTGGCTGACCCGGGGTGTGCGCTGACCCCGGTAGGAGGGGCGTGCGTGAGCGTGGCTGACCCCGGGGTGTGCGCTGATCCCCGGCGCGAGAAGGCGAGCGAGAGATTCGTGGAGGAGGAGGGGGGGGTGGTGTCGCTGTTGAGCCTTTGGGGTCATTTTCGGTCCTTGCACGTGGAGTGCTGCAAGATGCTGCAAGATGGGGGGGGGGTGATGCTTTAACGGGCGAAGGGAAATGTATACAATGCGATGTTTTTAAAAAAATATTTAATAACTGGACAAGTGTTTGTTTACGTAAATAGAACATGGCAATTCGCCACTAGTACAGCACTAACCGGTTGTGTGTTGGAGAGCCAAGCCACAGCGTTTACAATCTTGAGTACCGCGACGTTTCGCCCAGTAATTACCACCGGCTTCATCAGGCGACAGCTAGACTCGTGGAGAAATCCTCCTCCTGTTTCGTTCCTTAAATAGAGGGGGTCGATGTGATGGCATCACTTGTGAGCCCTTCTTGAGAGAAGTGGAGCAGGGGAGGGGGGGGTTAATGAATGCATATCGATGACAATGGCTATCCATTGTTAATGGATGCATATCAATAACAATGACTATCCATTGTTAATGAATGCATATCGATGACAATGGCCACCCATTGTTAATGAATGCATATCAGTGACAATGGTTAATCATTGTTAATGAATGCATATCGATGACAATGGCTATCCATTGTTAATGAATGCATATCGATGACAATGGCTATCCATTGTTAATGAATGCATATCAATGACAATGGTTATCCATTGTTAATGAATGCATATCGATGACAATGGCTATCCATTGTTAATGAATGCATATCGATGACAATGGCTATCCATTGTTAATGAATGCATATCGATGACAATGGCTATCCATTGTTAATGAATGCATATCAATGACAATGGCTATCCATTGTTAATGAATGCATATCGATGACAATGGCTATCCATTGTTACTGAATGCATATCAGTGACAATGGCTATCCATTGTTAATGAATGCATATCGATGACAATGGCTATCCATTGTTAATGAATGCATATCAATGACAATGGTTATCCATTGTTAATGAATGCATATCAATGACAATGGCTATCCATTGTTAATGAATGCATATCGATGACAATGGCTATCCATTGTTAATGAATGCATATCGATGACAATGGCTATCCATTGTTACTGAATGCATATCAGTGACAATGGCTATCCATTGTTAATGAATGCATATCGATGACAATGGCTATCCATTGTTAATGAATGCATATCAATAACAATGGCTATCCATTGTTAATGAATGCATATCAGTGACAATGGCTATCCATTGTTAATGAATGCATATCGATGACAATGGCTATCTATTGTTCATGAATGCATATCAATGACAATGGCTATCTATTGTTCATGAATGCATATCAGTGACAATGGCTATCCATTGTTAATGAATGCATATCAATGACAATGGCTATCCATTGTTCATGAATGCATATCAATGACAATGGCTATCTATTGTTCATGAATGCATATCAATGACAATGGCTATCTATTGTTCATGAATGCATATCAGTGACAATGGCTATCCATTGTTAATGAATGCATATCAATGACAATGGCTATCCATTGTTCATGAATGCATATCAATGACAATGGCTATCCATTGTTAATGAATGCATATCAGTGACAATGGATATCCATTGTTAATGAATGCATATCAATGACAATGGCTATCCATTGTTAATGAATGCATATCGATGACAATGGCTATCCATTGTTAATGAATGCATATCAATGACAATGGCTATTCATTGTTCATGAATGCATATCAATGACAATGGCTATCCATTGTTAATGAATGCATATCGATGACAATGGCTATCCATTGTTAATGAATGCATATCAATGACAATGGCTATCCATTGTTCATGAATGCATATCAATGACAATGGCTATCCATTGTTAATGAATGCATATCAGTGACAATGGATATCCATTGTTAATGAATGCATATCGATGACAATGGATATCCATTGTTAATGAATGCATATCGATGACAATGGCTATCCATTGTTAATGAATGCATATCGATGACAATGGCTATCCATTGTTAATGAATGCATATCAATGACAATGGCTATCCATTGTTCATGAATGCATATCAATGACAATGGCTATCCATTGTTAATGAATGCATATCAGTGACAATGGATATCCATTGTTAATGAATGCATATCAATGACAATGGCTATCCATTGTTAATGAATGCATATCGATGACAATGGCTATCCATTGTTAATGAATGCATATCAATGACAATGGCTATTCATTGTTCATGAATGCATATCAATGACAATGGCTATCCATTGTTAATGAATGCATATCGATGACAATGGCTATCCATTGTTAATGAATGCATATCAATGACAATGGCTATCCATTGTTCATGAATGCATATCAATGACAATGGCTATCCATTGTTAATGAATGCATATCAGTGACAATGGATATCCATTGTTAATGAATGCATATCGATGACAATGGATATCCATTGTTAATGAATGCATATCGATGACAATGGCTATCCATTGTTAATGAATGCATATCGATGACAATGGCTATCCATTGTTAATGAATGCATATCGATGACAATGGCTATCCATTGTTAATGAATGCATATCAATGACAATGGCTATCCATTGTTCATGAATGCATATCAATGACAATGGCTATCCATTGTTAATGAATGCATATCAATGACAATGGCTATCCATTGTTAATGAATGCATATCAATGACAATGGCTATCCATTGTTCATGAATGCATATCAGTGACAATGGCTATCCATTGTTAATGAATGCATATCAGTGACAATGGCTATCCATTGCTAATGAATGCATATCAATGACAATGGCTATCCATTGTTAATGAATGCATATCAGTGACAATGGCTATCCATTGTTCATGAATGCATATCAGTGACAATGGCTATCCATTGTTAATGAATGCATATCAATGACAATGGCTATCCATTGCTAATGAATGCATATCAGTGACAATGGCTATCCATTGTTCATGAATGCATATCAGTGACAATGGCTATCCATTGTTCATGAATGCATATCAGTGACAATGGCTATCCATTGTTAATGAATGCATATCAGTGACAATGGCTATCCATTGTTAATGAATGCATATCAATGACAATGGCTATCCATTGTTAATGAATGCATATCAGTGACAATGGCTATCCATTGTTAATGAATGCATATCAATGACAATGGCTATCCATTGTTCATGAATGCATATCAGTGACAATGGCTATCCATTGCTAATGAATGCATATCAGTGACAATGGCTATCCATTGTTAATGAATGCATATCGATGACAATGGCTATCCATTGTTAATGAATGCATATCGATGACAATGGCTATCCATTGTTAATGAATGCATATCAATGACAATGGCTATCCATTGCCGGTTGGGTTATTTGTATTGTAATCGACGCACGTTATGCATGCACATACAAGCCCATTTCCCTTGTACTGCCTGTCGATTGTGTGCACTGAAATAGCCGTACCTGCTATTGTTCGGTTATTTTAGTGCACGCAAACCTCACTAGTTGGCTGTGTCGGGTGGTGACGGGTTTAACGACACATTTATATATTTACGCGATCTAACCCCGAAAAAACCTTCTATGGATGATATTGGTCGCGAAAGCCTCCTACGTGTTAAACTAACTGGACAATAATTTACTGTGTGTGACTGTGTGTGTGTGTGTGCCGTGTGTATGTGTGACTGTGTATGTGCGCGTGTGTGTGTTGGGGAGCGGTAGAGCAGGCCTATCCCAAGCAACCCCTCTATCGATCCATCTTGCTTTGTTGCATGAAATCTAGACCACGTACAATAACACAATTGTTTTTGTTCAAATTATTGTCACGCCATGTACAATGTTATTATTGCTGTAAAGCGTCCTGGCAAAGGCGCTACGTGAATTTCATTAAGATCAGATGGCAAAAATGTGTTTCACCCCCCGCCCCCCCCCAACACGTTCATCATCGCATCGTATTCGAGTTCGCGTTGATGAGAACGACACACGCGGCGTTACGGGAGACCGTACCCGGTGCAGTGTGGTGACCATCAGCACTGGGAAGACAAAGGCGGTCGGGCCTGGTGCTGACCACAAGCCCGCGACTTTGTGCGCAGTACAACATGAGCATCGCTGCTTCCTGACGACACTTTCGCCCCCCCCCCACAAGCTATGAACGGCGACGTGGGGGAAATCTTCGTGTTGTTGTTTCAGTGTTGAAGTAGGAATGGCAAGCAGTTTGCACTGCACTGGAACTCAGCCGCCCGAGTTCGAATCGTGCCCCCGGCTTGCAAGGCAACGTGTGTGTATGTGTGTGGGCGGCATGTCTCTGGCCTCCCCCTACGTATGCTCGGCCTAAACACGACGACAGTACTTTTTGGTGAAGTATGCGATAAGAGGGGTCAGCGGTGCGGGAGACCAAGGTGGCCGGGCGTGATTCTTCTTGGACCACGCCGTCGATCCCCTTCATGAGCGCACGGAGCAGGAGTGGAAGACCTTCATCGGCGCTTGCTAAACGGTGTGCGCGCGCGCGCCTGTGTGCGGTGGTTGCGCGCTTGTGCGTTTGCAAATATTGTTTTTACCCAGCGCGCGTGCGACTTGCTTGCACCTTGGAGGTCTAACGGCGTTCGCCCGAATCGAACGTTAACATATCGGAGAGTCTCTAAGTTATACGTGCGTGGAAAAAGGGAAAAAATATATATACACACACATCGTTAGACGGTAAATAGTTATGGCAAGTAACGCGTTAATAAAGATGTTCATACGAACCACTCTCGTGACGGACGCGCGGTCATTTCATGCCGTCGTCTGCGTTAGTTCCAAGCGTTGGTTTTCTCAACAGGAATATGATGATGTTGCGTGTTTGTGTGTGTGGTCCTGTTGTCTATCTCGTTTGTTCCGTCTCGTTTGTGTTGTCTTTCTCGTTTGTGTTGTCTAACTCGTTTGTTCCGTCTCGTTTGTGTTGTCTAACTCGTTAGTTCCGTCTCGTTTGTGTTGTCTAACTCGTTTGTTTCATCTCGTTTGTGTTGTCTAACTCGTTTGTTTCATCTCGTTTGTGTTGTCCATCTCGTTTGTTCCATCTCGTTTGTGTTGTCTAACTCGTTTGTTCCATCTCGTTTGTGTTGTCTAACTCGTTTGTTCCGTCTCGTTTGTGTTGTCTAACTCGTTTGTTCCATCTCGTTTGTGTTGTCTATCTTGTTTGTTCCATCTCGTTTGTGTTGTCTAACTCGTTTGTTCCGTCTCGTTTGTGTTGTCTAACTCGTTTGTTCCGTCTCGTTTGTGTTGTCTATCTTGTTTGTTCCATCTCGTTTGTTCCGTCTCGTTTGTGTTGTCTAACTCGTTTGTTCCATCTCGTTTGTGTTGTCTAACTCGTTTGTTCCATCTCGTTTGTGTTGTCTAACTCGTTTGTTCCATCTCGTTTGTTCCGTCTCGTTTGTGTTGTCTAACTCGTTTGTTCCGTCTCGTTTGTGTTGTCTATCTCGTTTGTTCCATCTCGTTTGTTCCGTCTCGTTTGTGTTGTCTATCTCGTTTGTTCCATCTCGTTTGTTCCGTCTCGTTTGTGTTGTCTAACTCGTTTGTTCCATCTCGTTTGTGTTGTCTATCTCATTTGTTCCATCTCGTTTGTTCCATCTCGTTTGTGTTGTCTAACTCGTTTGTTCCGTCTCGTTTGTGTTGTATAACTCGTTTGTCCCGCCTCGTTTGTTCCATCTCGTGTCTCCTCCAGTCCACGCATTCCTTCCCTCTGCGTCTCCGTGCAACTGCGATCCTTCCTTTGCGAGAACTCCCCTCCCCCTTTCTTCCTCCCTCCCATTCTCCTGTGGTCGACGTAGGCCTCGGCAAGGTAAGGTAAAAGTGTAAAAACAACGAGCCTACCTTTACCCTACCCTTTACCCTTACCCCTTGGCATGTCGACACCTTTACCCTTTTACCCGGTAAAAAGGGTACAATTACCTTACCTTGCCGAGGCCTAGGTCGACGTGGCCCACGTGACGGAACCGTAGCGCCCCCGTGGGCAAGGCCCACCCCCGCGCCCCATCGGAAGGACGCTTTCTCCAGGCCGACGCGCCGGGATGCCCGTGTGCCTTTCATCGATATCCCTCTGCACATTCGCAGCATCACCTCAATCGCCTCCTTCAAGAGAGACTTAAAAACTCACCTCTACAGCCACGCGCTTTCGAGCGACTCTTGAGCTTGGCTCCGCGCCTCTGAGTTGCGGCCACTACGTCTGCAAATTTGCACGCGTTACAAATTGAACTATTATTAAAGGCAGCGGCAGTTCGTGCGGCGAGCAGGCCCCAAATCCCCTGCCCAAGCTCTGGACTCCTCTACACACGAAGGTGTCTCCGGCCAATGACTGAGCATTTAACACGTGGAAAGGAAAGCGGAGCGCCCGGGGGAAATACAAAATAAATCTTCGTGTGCGAGGGGACAACTTTCCACCCTCTCCCCGTACGGACGGGGAGAGGGTGGAAAGCTGTCGACTTGCTGTTCTGCCTTTTCACCTGGCGAGCAGAGGACGTGTGGTACCTCATCCACGGGGAAGGGGCAGTTTCACAACAACGTCTCTGTGTGTGGTGGTGGTGGTGCAGGGGTTAGCGCGCTGCGCTACGAACCTGGCGACCCGAGTTCGATTCCCGCTCACGGGTCAACACCGGTGACGATTATCTGAACCGGTCCTGGGCCTCCCCTAGGTCGACTCGGCCTCAAATGAGTATCTGGTGCGATGTGTAGTAAACATCGCCACTGGGGAGACAAAGGCGGCCGGGCGTGGTGCCGACCACCCCCACCCCCTCGTGTGCCATGCCGGCCTTCATAGGTGCTCGCTAACAGCACTTGCCCCAACAGTCTGTCGCAGGCTACACGGGGGATCTTTGTCTTTGATCCACCAAAATAGTGATTTGCGACTTGTGCACCTGGCCTGGCACAGGCGCGTGGTGCCGTCACCGTCACTTTGTGGCGAATGACGTTTAATCATCATCATCATCATCACCTCCATCATTTACACCACCACCACCACCAACAGCCGCTGTTCGCCACTAAGAGACGGTGACGTTAGCCACGGCGCTTGTACCAGGCTAGGTTCACCTTGAGACCACGTCATATGTCGAAGGCTCGCTGGCACACGGTCACGGGGGGCAGACCCAGGTGCTATGGGTTGACTGGCTGAGATGACTGGCGGATGCACCCAGCTATGCTCGCCACTGCAACAACAACAACAACAACATGAAGTGTCGTTTACAACATCCCATCGGCCACACTGCTTTCTGAGATTTGTGCATCACGTCAGCAGCGTCGGCGTCGGTGTTGGTCGTGGAAGTCTGCTACGTGTTAAACGGGCAGTTAAACTATAGCAAACTAAACAATATTATTTATTTTATCAGGTAAGGCCCACTAAGCTATATGGCTCTTTTTCTTATGACAGTCATATACTTTGAACGCGTGATGTCGATTTAAAAATGTGGAGGGGGGGGAAACCGGAGGATCCGGAGAAAAATCCACACGACCATGGGGAGAGAGAGGCACCCAAACTCCAATTATACAGCAGCAGGCATCGTCAGGGTTGGGATCGAACCCACGCACTCCTGTCTCGCAGGCGAGGTAGTTAACATCTCCTAGCCACCGTGATGATGGTGAGAGAGAGACACGCAAACTCCAAATACACAGCAGGCGTCAGGGTCGGGATCGAACCCACGGCCTCCTGTTTCCCTGGCGAGGTAGTTATCATCTCCTAGCCACCGTGATGATGATGATAAGAGAGAGACACGCAAACTCCAAATCCACAGCAGCCGTCGTCAGGGTCGGGATCGAACCCACAACCTCCTGTACACCAGGCGAGGTAGTTAACATCTCCTAGCCACCGTAATGATGATGATGAGAGAGAGACGCAAACTTCAAATACACAGCAGCAGGCGTCGTCAGGGTCGGTATCAAACCCACGACCTCCTGCATACCAGGAGAGGTAATTAACATTTCCGAGCCACCTACAATTGAAAGGGGAATCGAACGAGGCGATGGGCTGGCGCCGGAACCAGCGCCGACACTGTACGAGAGATTTGATTTCTGAAATCCGTGGGGGGATTTGGATGCAGCTTAATAGACGCGATTGGAGATAACCGTGGACCGCGGTCGTCATGGCAACCGTCGGTAACTGTCGAAAAGCTGATAACGAAGACTGCTGCACTCTAGAGATTAACAGGGGCCGTCCATAAATGACGTCACGCACCTAGGGGGGGGGGGTCAGACATTTGTGACGATGTGTGACGAGGGGGGGGGGGGGTGTTTGAGAAATGTGACGTCACATCAAAATGCGCAACTTTAAATAAATATAGACGACATTTTCTACTTAATTAAATATGCTTTTTAATAAATGTCTTCTCCTACAACATCAGAGTGCAGCGCCACATTAAATACGCACGACAATGACAATAGTTCAAAGCGATTTGAAGCATGTTTTATTTTGGGGGGGGGCAGAGCTTTGTGACGTCATATTTGAGGGGGGGGGGGTGACTTTTTGTGACGCCGTGTGACGAAGGGGGGGGGTCAAAAATTGTAAAATCGTGTGACGTCATTTATGGACGGCCTCACAGCCGTGACGCCCAAATCCCAGTGGAGATATCTGGAGAATGCGTGCCACCACATTCCCCTAAACACCTACCGTAGATACAGGGGCGAGGCATAGGCACAGGTTCCCGTATAGCCGACACACTGTTGGGGCAAGTGCTGTGATGGAAGACCTCCTGAAGGTCGGCACAGCACACGAGGGGCTGGGCTGGGTGGCGACGATGTTCACTACACACCGCACCGGGTACTCATTCGAGGCCGAGTCGACCTAGCGGAGGCCCAAGACCGATTCGGATAAATCGTCACCGGCGTTGGTGGCCGCGAGTGAAACTCGGTTCGCCGGGTTCGTAGCGTAAGCGCTAACCGCTGCACCACCTTCTTGGTTCTTTTGGTAAAGTCACGTAGAAGGGAAATAATAAAATGATAAAAATAAAACAATAAAATACAATTCTCACGACGTTTCGGCCACAACGCAAGCAGCCGTCCTCAGGTGAAGAACAGGTCTGTCGGAAAGACAGCGTCCGAATGAACACCACCAAGCTTGGCAGCGTATATTTAAGCTGGGTTAGGGGAGGAAGGGCGCCTTGACAAAGGAATGTGCATATCAAGAGAGGAATTTAGCATATTTATGGAAAATGCAGATATGGGATTAGTTCTTTCTGGTGTTCATTCAGACGCTGTCTTTCCGACAGACATGTTCTTCACCTGATGACGGCTGCTTGCGTTGTGGCCGAAACGTCGTGAGAATTGTATTTTATTATGTTTTACTTTTATTATTTCATCATTTCCCTTCTACGTGATGACTTTACCGAAAGAACCAAGAAGATGAATCCCTGCAGTCACGAAAGCTTTAAACCGCTGCACCACCGCCGCCCGCTTACACGAGTGGTGTTCCTGCACACGAGCATGCGTAGGCGTACGCGCAACTCACCTGGGCCACCTTTTACCTGGTCGTGACCTGCCCGAGCCAGACCTGGGCTCGCATTTGCGTTTAATTCTCGGCACAGACGGAGGCCGACTCCGGTCTAACCCGAGCTGAGATTTAAAAATAAATCAAAAGGCTCGGAAGAGCAGAGACAGAGAGAGGGAGACGCGGGCTGCGAGATCAAAGGAAGATGGTATCACGTGGTCAGCCACTTAGCTGACACGTGGTAGGGTGAGAGTCGAATCCTGATTGGAGGATGACACCCGCCCAATCGTCATCTTCGACGGCTTCATCAACATCATCTAGATTATCATCGTCACCATCAAATGTTCATCGTCTTCGGCATGAGCATCATCATCATCATCATACCGTCTAGCCTCATCATCATTATGCATCATCGTCACCATCGCGTTCTGCAGATGTAGATGCCACTGGTTCTTCATGTTCTGCAGATGTAGATGCCATTGATCCTTCACGTTCTGCAGATGTAGATGCCACTGGTTCTTCACGTTCTGCAGATGTAGATGCCACTGGTTCTTCATGTTCTGCAGATGTAGATGCCACTGGTTCTTCATGTTCTGCAGATGTAGATGCCATTGATCCTTCACGTTCTGCAGATGTAGATGCCACTGGTTCTTCATGTTCTGCAGATGTAGATGCCACTGGTTCTTCATGTTCTGCAGATGTAGATGCCACTGGTTCTTCACGTTCTGCAGATGTAGATGCCACTGGTTCTTCATGTTCTGCAGATGTAGATGCCACTGGTTCTTCATGTTCTGCAGATGTAGATGCCACTGGTTCTTCACGTTCTGCAGATGTAGATGCCACTGGTTCTTCATGTTCTGCAGATGTAGATGCCACTGGTTCTTCATGTTCTGCAGATGTAGATGTCACTGGTTCTTCATGTTCTGCAGATGAAGATGCCACTGGTTCTTCACGTTCTGCAGATGTAGATGCCACTGGTTCTTCATGTTCTGCAGATGTAGATGCCACTGGTTCTTCATGTTCTGCAGATGTAGATGCCACTGGTTCTTCATGTTCTGTAGATGTAGATGCCACTGGTTCTTCATGTTCTGCAGATGTAGATGCCACTGGTTCTTCATGTTCTGCAGATGTAGATGCCACTGGTTCTTCATGTTCTGTAGATGTAGATGCCACTGGTTCTTCATGTTCTGCAGATGTAGATGCCACTGGTTCTTCATGTTCTGCAGATGTAGATGCCACTGGTTCTTCACGTTCTGCAGATGTAGATGCCACTGGTTCTTCATGTTCTGCAGATGTAGATGCCACTGGTTCTTCATGTTCTGCAGATGTAGATGCAATTGTCCTTCACGTTCTGCAGATGTAGATGCCACTGGTTCTTCATGTTCTGTAGATGTAGATGCAATTGATCTTCACGTTCTGCAGATGTAGAAGCCACTGGTTCTTCATGTTCTGCAGATGTAGATGCCATTGTCCTTCACGTTCTGCAGATGTAGATGCCACTGGTTCTTAATGTTCTGTAGATGTAGATGCCATTGATCCTTCACGTTCTGCAAATGGAGATGCCACTGGTTCTTAACGTTCTGCAGATGTAGATGCCATTGGTTCTTAACGTTCTGCAGATGTAGATGCCATTGGTTCTTCACGTTCTGCAGATGTAGATGCCACTGGTTCTTAACGTTCTGCAGATGTAGATGCCATTGGTTCTTCACGTTCTGCAGATGTAGATGTCACTGGTTCTTCACGTTCTGCAAATGTAGATGTCACTGGTTCTTCACGTTCTGCAGATGTAGATGCCACTGGTTCTTCACGTACTGCAGATGTAGATGCACTGGTTCTTCACGTTCTGCAGATGTAGATGCCACTGGTTCTTCACGTTCTGCAGATGTAGATGCCACTGGTTCTTCACGTACTGCAGATGTAGATGTCACTGGTTCTTCACGTTCTGCAGATGTAGATGCCACTGGTTCTTCACGTTCTGCAGATGTAGATGTCACTGGTTCTTCACGTTCTGCAGATGTAGATGCCACTGGTTCTTCACGTTCTGCAGATGTAGATGCCACTGGTTCTTCACGTTCTCCAGATGTAGATGCCACTGGTTCTTCACGTTCTCCAGATGTAGATGCCACTGGTTCTTCACGTTCTGCAGATGTAGATGCCACTACCGCCATCTATTGCGCGGCCGTTGAACTTACAACTCTCGATCCGAACATGCAACTGGACATACGGACAGGTTTGTTCGTATCCCTGAAAGTTCGTAAGTCGAGTGTTCGTAAGTAGAGGAGTCCATGTAATCCATAACAGAAACTAATCATGAGCATGATAGTTGATGGTATCCGTGGGCTAGTGCAGGGTCCTTTTTTCGTACGGCTTGCTGCCGATGTAGACGCAGAGCAGCGGATACAATTTCACATCGCGGTGGTGAAGCCAACAGATACACCCGCGGCAGGAGACAGCGGGGTCGTGTTATCATCATCATCGCTGCGATGTCTCCTTCTTCGTATTTGTGGATCGGGGGGGGGGTGGGGGGCATTGCGTCGTTACGCGCTGTTACGATCTCTGTTCTGGATGACCACCACAATCGCACCACCACCACTACGACTGCTGCTGCCGGAGAGTGTTTGAATCTTCCACAAGTGTGTATCAGCTACCCCACGTGATCATCAGCTACCCCACGTGTACCCCACGTGATCATCAGCTACCCCACGTGTATCCCACGTGTGCATCAGCTACCCCACGTGTGCATCAGCTACCCCACGTGTGCATCAGCTACCCCACGTGTGCATCAGCTACCCCACGTGTGCATCAGCTACCCCACGTGTGCATCAGCTACCCCACGTGTGCATCAGCTACCCCACGTGTGCATCAGCTACCCCACGTGTGCATCAGCTACCCCACGTGTGCATCAGCTACCCCACGTGTATCCCACGTGATCATCAGCTACCCCACGTGTACCCCACGTGTGCATCAGCTACCCCACGTGTATCCCACGTGATCATCAGCTACCCCACGTGTACCCCACGTGTGCATCAGCTACCCCACGTGTATCCCACGTGATCATCAGCTACCCCACGTGTACCCCACGTGTGCATCAGCTACCCCACGTGTATCCCACGTGATCATCAGCTACCCCACGTGTATCCCACGTGATCATCAGCTACCCCACGTGTGCATCAGCTGTCCGCATCTGCTGCTGTCGTGAGCGTGTGCAGTGGGAGGATGACCCCCCCCCCCCTGCCCCCCCCCCAGTGGGATCTACCGTCGGTCGCTCTTGAACAACGATCCGGTCATTTGCGAGTTCTGCCGAACTCCGCGTGCCACGGATCTCATCCAAATCTGCGCCGTGCGGAGTGCGCCCAGCAGAGGGCGCCAACGCATCGATCACTCGATCACCACGGGGGCCGCCTTCAAAGAAGACGTCCGTGTGGACTTTTTTTTGTTTTTTGTTTACGATCAGTGGAAACAAGAAGATGCTCGGTGTAGTCGGCACTTTGCTTCGTTCATCATTTCGTATTTTTTGTATTTTTAAACTTTGCTTTTATGTAAACCCCCACCTCTCGCTCACTCTCTCGCTCACTCTCTCGGTCACTCTCTCGCTCACTCTCTCGCTCGCTCTCTCGATCGCTCTCTCGCTCGCTCTCTCGCTCGCTCTCTCGGTCGCTCTCTCGCTCGCTCTCTCGCTCGCTCTCTCGCTCGCTCTCTCGCTCGCTCTCTCGCTCGCTCTCTCGCTCACTCTCTCGGTCACTCTCTCGGTCACTCTCTCGGTCACTCTCTCCTCACTCTCTCGCTCACTCTCCCGGTCACTCTCCTCGCTCACTCTCCCCGGTCACTCTCCCGGTCACTCTCCCGCTCACCTCTCTCGCTCACTCTCTCGCTCACTCTCTCGGTCACTCTCTCGCTCACTCTCCCCGGTCACTCTCCCGGTCACTCTCCTCGCTCACTCTCTCGCTCACTCTCTCGGTCACTCTCCTCTCGCTCACTCTCCGGTCACTCTCCCCGGTCACTCTCCCGCTCACTCTCTCGCTCACTCTCTCGCTCACTCTCTCGGTCACTCTCTCGCTCACTCTCCCGGTCACTCTCCTCCGGTCACTCTCTCGCTCACTCTCTCGCTCACTCTCTCGCTCACTCTCCCGGTCACTCTCTCGGTCACTCTCTCGCTCACTTCTCCTCGGTCACTCTCTCGCTCACTCTCTCGGTCACTCTCTCGCTCACTCTCTCGCTCACTCTCTAGCTCACTCTCTCGGTCACTCTCTCGCTCACTCTCTCGCTCACTCTCGGTCACTCTCTCGTCACTCTCTTTCGAGCGGGGCAACGTCGGAATTCCACTCGTGTGGCACGGGTGGAGCCCACCACGTGCCCGCTGGGCTGCATTCTCCCGGCGAGCCCCCAGGGGCACCATCGTGATGGGGCGGGTAGGGGGAGTTTCACAGCAACGTCTGTGTGTGATCCAACAACCCTCGCTGTTGCTGTTGCTGCTGCTGTTGCTGCTGCTGTTGCTGCTGCTGTTGCTGCTGCTGTTGCTGCTGCTGTTGCTGCTGCTGTTGCTGCTGCTGTTGCTGCTGCTGTTGCTGCTGCTGTTGCTGCTGTTGCTGCTGTTGCTGTTGCTGCTGCTGTTGCTGCTGCTGTTGCTGTGCTGCTGCTGATGCTGCTGCTGCTGTTGCTGATGCTGCTGCTGTTGCTGTTGCTGCTGCTGTTGCTGCTGCTGCTGTTGCTGATGCTGCTGTTGCTGATCTGCTGTGTTGCTGATGCTGCTGTTGCTGATGCTGCTGCTGCTGTTGCTGATGATGATGCTGCTGCTGCTGTTGCTGATGATGATGCTGCTGCTGTTGCTGTTGCTGATGCTGCTGCTGCTGCTGTTGCTGATGCTGCTGCTGCTGCTGTTGCTGATGATGATGCTGCTGCTGTTGCTGTTGCTGATGCTGCTGCTGATGCTGCTGCTGCTGCTGCTGTTGCTGATGCTGCTGCTGCTGTTGCTGCTGCTGCAGCAGCAGCGGTGGCTACCGGCTGTGTGGGTATTTGCGTCTCGTCACTGCGGGAGACTCTGCAAGACGGCGCTTCCACTCCCGCGGTTAGAGGTTCATTTTCTTCTCGGAGGAGGGGCGGTTAGATGGAGTGAATATGAAATGTTTGTGTCGTGAACTAAGCCGCCAATTAGCGAGGGGTTTGTCGCGCTAACGACACGTGCCAATTAGCAGCGAGCTCGGCATCACCGGTGTGTCTGGGGGAGAAAACTCACCACCACCACCGCCGCCGCCGCCGCTGCTGCTCAGTGGAGGCAACTGACTCCACACCGATGGATTCAAGGATCTCTGTGGACTCCCCCCCTCCCCCACCCCCCAAGAAAAAACAAGCGTCGCGACTGATGGCTGAGTTAATTAAAGGATGGCCCGGCTAGTTAATTAATGGATGGCTGAGTTAATGAATGGATGGGTGAGTTAATTACTGGGGGTAGCTGAGTTAATGAATGGCTGCCTATGTAATGAAGGATAATCGGCAAGGGGGGTGCGGCGTCACGTGGGCTGTGCCCCCCCCTCCCCCCCCCCGACACTAATTGTCGCTAACGAGTGACCGCCGTGATCTTTAATGTCATCGGTGCCGCGTGCAAAGAACCCCCCCCCCCTCGACCGCGACCGGGGGAGGGGGTGGGGGAGGGGGTGGGGGGAGGGGTGGGGGGCCTGGTGGGAGGGGGGCGGGGGGGAGGGCGGGGAGGAGGGGTGGGAGGGGAGGGGGTGGGGAGGGAGGGGGAGGGTGGGGAGGGAGGGGAGGGGAGGGGAGGGTGGGGAGGGTGGGGAGGGAGGGAGGGAGGGGGTGGGGAGGGTGGGGAGGGAGGGGAGGGGAGGGGTGGGGAGGTGGGGAGGGAGGAGGGAGGGAGGGGGTGGGAGGGAGGGGAGGGAGGGGAGGGGGGTGGGGAGGGGAGGGGGGTGGGAGTGGGAGGGAGGGAGGGGAGGGAGGGGGGGGAGGGGAGGGGGAGGGGAGGGGGTGGGGAGGGAGGGGAGGGAGGGGGTGGGGAGGGAGGGGAGGAGGGTGGGGAGGAGGGGAGGGAGGGGGGAGGGAGGGGGAGGGAGGGGTGGGGAGGGAGGGAGGGAGGGGGTGGGGAGGGAGGGGAGGGAGGGGGGTGGGGAGGGAGGGAGGGGGTGGGGAGGGAGGGAGGGAGGGGGTGGGGAGGAGGGAGGGGGGGTGGGGAGGAGGGAGGGGTGGGGAGGGAGGGAGGGAGGGGTGGGGGTGGGGAAGGAGGGGGGTGGGGAGGGAGGGGAGGGTGGGGAGGGAGCGGGGGGGGGGGGGTGACACGCGCCCAGAGGTGCGTGGCCGAGGTGCACGCTGGGAGATTGACACGGAGGACAGACACGTGGGTGGGTGGTGGTTGTTTCGGCACGCGTCGAGAACTTAGCACAAGCTGCAGACATCAACTCGCACCACCGCGTCATCGCACAGAGGTTCGCCCCGTAGTCTTGTCAGGAACACTGAGTTTTAAGGGTCCACACGGCGTTACGGCCGGTGCAATAGGGGTAAGATAAACAAAACGTGCCGTGTCTATTTGTTTGTGTTTCTACCTCGTGATGGGACTTTGTCGGATGAACGTTGAGATTAGAAAGGGCCACGGGGTGACCGACACGGTCTGGATTGGTCTGTAACAAGGTCGGCACTGATAAGGGGTTGACAGCCATGC
>NW_027613782.1:0-33715 GCF_965212315.1 Lampetra planeri
TTGGGAGAGCTGTTGTAACAAGCCGAGATGAGAGACGGGACGAGCACTAGGTGTCCGATGTCCAGACTGGGACTATCACCAACAATACAGGTGAGCAGGGCCAGTCAGTCGCCTCAGGCCAGCCAGTGGTACTGCTGGTTGTAATTGTGTTCCCGCCCACATGTAAATCTGCCACTAAAACAACACACAAAACAACCATTAGGGCGAGACCTGGAGGGGAGGGGAGGGGGGCACAGTCTCGGCAACACAATTACAGGCTATAAAACACAATGATGAGATGTTGTGTCCTTCCTTTGCAGCAACAGCAGAGACGCTAAGAGGGAAATTAGAAATGCGAGCTAAAGTCATCATTAGTGGTTGAAGCTTCACTTTAAAGTTTTGCATGGTGCAGTTGAAGGCAGCCTTGGAGCCCACGATCACAGCACAGGCCTGTTACTGGCCTGTTGAAGTGAAGTTTAGGTTTAGATGTCACTCGCAGTGCAGCAGGGCGACGAAGTGTTGGCTGAGAGGCAGTGGGAGTAAAACCAACAGTGTGGCCACCCCCACTTTAAGAAATGAGCAATACAGTTAATGAAACGTACTCCGTGCCGACATCCTGCTTGCTGTAACAGCCAGTCAATCTTCACATGCTGATCGCCAGTATTAAAACCAAATCTCCAGCCCTGGTAACTCTCCAGCCATCTTTAAAGACCCTCAGTACTGCTCTGAGAGCCAGAGGGGTCAGCACGGTCAGAAAAAAACGAAAGCCACACCACTTTACAGGTAAAGAACACTGCCGACTCAACGTCAATGAAAAACCAGAGGGGCAAGAGGTCCCACAGTCACGTCACATAAATTCACAAGATTTACAAGATTCTAAAAAATACAATCTAAATACTTTTCAACTGACTTTTCCTTTGAAAATTCACTCCAAGTTTTAGTCAAAAGGGTAGAAAAAGTCATAATTCACCACTTTTATATTTGCAGATTTACAGACAGTCAAAAAAAAAAGTATTGGCATGTTAAACAGAAACTCCTGGTAGGAATATGGTGAATGTGTCAAACCTATATAAAATATAAAATACTACAATTTCCTCAGGTTTTTTTGAGTAGCCAGCAAATTTGACAAAAAAAGTAAAGAAAAAACAAAATTTCCCTAAAGATTGTGTCAATCCTCTTCAGATGGCCAGTGTAAGCCCCGGAGGCAAAGCTCAGAAAAAAAAAGTTGCTCAAGTTTTTGTCAGTTGATGGCAGATGGCCAGCGTCAGTGCTGGGGGTCAAAATTAGACAAAAAGATGAAGAAAATTGACAAAATTGAGGATTGACACAAATTTTGCTCAGATTTGTCTTCAGTTCATTTCAGCTGGCCGGCACAAGCCCCCAGGCGTTTAGAAATTTGACAAAAAAAGTAAATATAAATTTATATATGTATGTAAATATATGTTTATTTGCAGCACAGGCAGTTTTTGTGTCTGAGGCTACTTATCACATTTGTCTTTTGCTGCAGAACACTGTCCCTATTCAAACTGACCCATTGATGCATCTGAATTAATCTAAAAGGGAAAAACAGCACGAAGCAAAAGCATAATTAGTTTAACACAGAACATTTACAGTTCACATCATAATCATAACATCTTCAGCTGCCCTTAACAAGCCCCCACCCCCAAATGCCTGACATAGAAAAGACACATATAACAAAGCCTGCTACACCAAGAGTCATGTGCTAACAAAGACAACAGGTCCCCTGCCACCTTTCCACACCTCTGTCTGAGTCTGAGATGTTTTTCAAATTCAGATTAAGTTGAAGCACTCTCTTAGTTCAGCTAAAGTATCTGCAGCTTAAAGCCTGACATCATAAAACTAACAACGTGCATCTGAACCGCTGCATCTGGCCCACGCCAGACCCTGTAAAAACTCAAGTGTCTTAGCTGCTCTGTTCTTTCTTAAGTTCAGAGACCTGGCATTTTCAAACAGCGACACGTTTTATGACACTTCCATTACATAACTTCCTCATTGTCCACAATGACAACAAAGAGTGTGTAAAGTTAATGTTCTGAGAACGCAAACACATTCCTGGGAAAACCCGGCAGCTAACGCGGGTGTAAGAACAGATGGGAGGGGAACACAACTTAAACCCTAAATAGTTATATTTACACCTCATGCATGAGGCTGCAGCGCGGCTGGGGAAAAATCATTTTCCCACTGCACTGGGATGTGTAACGCCACAAAGAGGAAATGTAAAATGTGTTGTGGTATAGCTCATTCGTCAGTGGGTCTAGACAGCCCTAACACCTCACAGGAACCAGTGTCCAGCAGGGTGATATATCTGACATTTAAATCCGCAACATAAACCCGATTAATCAGCGTTGTACTCTCTACTGATAAAGAGCAGCAAGCACCACAAAGCAAGGCTGTTTAATGCATCTTTACAATGTTCATTCAGACATGCGCCAGCTGTGATGTAAATAGCCTTTTGGACACGTGAGTTCCTAACAAAGACAGTCTAACTTTGACTTTTAGGGTAATTGTCAGCCGTCTGAAAATACAGTAAAAACCTGGCACTAGCACAATGAAGCTCAATAACTCTTTATTCATCTCGATGAGCATGACGCTGTCATCCCACCCCAGATCCTGCTGCTGATAATCCCGCTCTGAAACTACCCTGTCATAGAGACAAATGGAAACTCCTCACAGAGAGGTTTGCAGGGATGAAAATGTCCTCAGCTTCACTTCAGTCAGTTGGACCTGCATTCATCACCCTCCAGGTAAAGTGTAAATCACTCGACCAAGCTAACAATCAGGCCCTCTCCTGCTAGTCAGTGGAGTGTGTTGTCTGTCTGCGTTCCTCTGCCTCTGTTTACTCTGCTGGGGTGATACAGAGTGTAACATTCCCTAGTGCTGGCTCCCTAATGGTCTGCACGAGCTGCACTTACCCCGCAGGCAGCCGAGGCTCGGTTGTCTTGGCAGTAATGAACTGTCTGAAGGAGAGCGTTTCAACATCAGGTTAACAGGAATTACAGGCCTAAAGCTTGACTTCAGCCTGCAGGGAGGGAAACGCCCTCCTGGAGAAGAGGAAGACACGGGATGACCCCACAGATAAGGCTTCAGCTCTGGAGATGTGTGCGGGATCTTCAGCTGAGGGACAGTCTGTTGCTCGTTACATTTTTTATTGTTGGTGTGGAGATTTGTAAATAATAAGAAAAGAGGAGCCAAACTTTACAGTAACTTTTACAGATTGTGTGTATTGTTAAGGCAATTGTATTTGTATGTTTGCTTATATAGTTCATGACTTGAGTCATCTCTGTGTGTGTGTGTGTGTGTGTGTGTGTGTGTGTGGCCATTTTTTCCATTTTACTGAAGAAAAAAAAAACATGTTTTGTTAAGATTTCCACACTCTTAAATTGCTCATGTCACTCGAAAAGTGAACCCTGGAATCAGTGGGTTAACATGTCAACAGTTTACAATTACAGTTCCGTCAGCTCAAAGATTCCAACAAATCATCACTGTGAATGATTCTTAAAGGAATCACTGTAGTTAAATACAAGGAGATTACCGGTACATCTCTCCTCATAGAGAAAGGATGTACAATAACATGTCAGTTCCAAATTGTTTTTTTTTTGTCTGTGTGTGTGTGTGTTCGTTGTTTTTGTTCTGCGTTTCTGTGTAAAGGTCTCCATGGACGCGTCTAATAGACAATGAAACATATGGCTACATGGGCTCAGTGGCCACCTTGAGCAGGAACACACTTGAAAAACACACAAGCCTACATATGTCACTCTCGCAATGGCTTTTTATGTGACAAGGTGAATTATTCATGCCCCCAGAGAAGGAGGGAATACATCACTACGCAGAGCACTGCTTCAAAGTTCTGCTTTTTATGAGCAGCCTTTTTTCGAGCGCATATGCATAAACAAAAGCTGGTGTGCTGACAGTGAATCAGCAGCCTTTGCGACCGCACAGGCCTCCGGTCGGTACGCTTTAGTGTCCTGCCAATGCTTACATTAGCTTGAGAAAAGCTCAGGCTGCTCTAAATATTCTCCTTAACACCATCCATCTTGGTGCGGAACTGAATGGACGCATTCCAGGAACTTGGACCACTGGCAAGGATCAGGTCTGTGCAGAGGGGCTGTGTGGGATCCTGTTTCCACAAAAACATACATTCTTAACCCCAAAGTGAGAATAAAGTGAATTTGTGTTTTTGTTGTACAAAAAACGTGTACAAAGCTTTGTCATCAGCAAATTGGAGTAATCATAGGGTTCATGCCACATTAGCAGCATGAACGTTTGTTTGTCAAATACAGTCAAGCATGGCTGCTTTGTTAGTGCTGTCGTGGGTGGTTGGAGGACGATTCCTGTCACACACTTAACTTAATCTTCAGCCTAATTTAATTTACTCAATACGAACATGCAAATTATCTTTACAGTGAGCAACAAATGCTAATTTCCCTTACATCAGAATAATTGAATTGGAAGGGGACCCAGAGGAGAGCTGAGTGGCAAATTGTTTTAATTAGAAGTGGAAAAAGCTGAAGAATTAGAATCGATAACCAGCTTATAAATCATCGTGTGTTGGTGGTCTGACTGCAACTGGGAGGGCATAAAGTGAAATATCATAGCTTTGAGGAACTGAAGCTGTTAGCTGCCGCCTGTATTGGTTGGACTTAACATAATCAGAGACCAGCCAACTGTAGCGTGGCTAATCAGGGGCCGGTAGACGGGCCATGCATGACAGCCAATTACACAGCAGCCAGGTCTGCTCCATCACATGCTCGCTTCCATAGAGCGTCCTAAGTGGATGTAAACACCAAGGCTAGCACGCTGCCCTGGCTTTACCAGCAGGGAAACAATGGATCCCTCTGTGGAACAATAGACGCTGCACAGACCACAGGCAGGAAGGTGCCAAGGCATGAATCTTTAAAACAGGTGCTCTTTGTTACAATTACAAAAGTACACTCTTTTTCTAAGTAATAATACATGAGCAGAAATACAATAAGATGAGTCACAACTGAGGGCATGTACATGAGATATCAGAGAGAAAATACCAACATAAAATAATAGTAAGTGATTATAGAAGGAAGGTTGGTGACAAAATAGAAATAGTTTGACAAGACATGACTCTGGACTGACGTCAGGACTGATGTGTGGTGTCAGCACGCCTGTGGTTCAGCTCACAAGCAAAACAAGATGCCTCGCATGCAGAATTGTTGCATTGGTTACTGAATTTTGATCAAAGTCTTCATTGTAGGGGATACACGGTTGTGCAGTGGTTACCACTGACCTTCTTGCTATGAGGCAACAGTGCTAACCACTGCTCAACCGTGTCGTTCTAGATCTTTTATTTTTTTTTTTTTTCATTAAAAAAGGTTTAACAGCTGACCTCTTTCATTTTAAATGAATTTGTGATTAATGTTTGACTGAATTCTGAACTTTAAATCATTTATGTTTAAGCTGGTTTGGGTGGGGTGGTGGTGGTTTACAGTGAAGTAACCGACACAAATGATAACTTTGTGGGAGCAAGTCTTCAGAGGAACGCTGGGTCGGAAAGCTAGAGACGGTCCGAGAACAGACTATGAGATCACACACAAAGCTTCAGTCAGTTGTTTACTGCAGTAAATTCATTTCAAATACCGTTGACCAGGATCACAGACATCCATGCAAAGTCATAAAACATTGTTTATGTGGCACTGGTGGGAACACCGAGTAGAAGTCAGGTAGCGTTCCACCATAAAACATCTGAATCTGCTGAGAAATGTGACGCTAGAAGCAGTTTTACAGACGGTGTTTATTTCAACATGTCAGTTGTGACATCAGATCAGCTCGGTGTTTGTTTGAGCATTGTAATGTCCAGAAACACAAATCAATGTTGAGGTATCCAGTCAGCTGATCTATCAAACTCACTGCAGACGTCAGTCTGACAACACCAATGAGGGAATGAAAGCGGCCTTAGTGTGAATGAATTTTTTCACATTGATTTTTTGTGGACTTTTTCCTGCATATTTTTACCCAAATGCAACTACTGCAAAAAAGCTGCTTATTAATACTGCATTCGACCCCTGTGAATGTCTTTCCAGACATATTACGGGAGGCTGATGCAGCAGCAGAGTGAATTAACTGCCTGAATTCTCACCATCCATCTCGTGCGGTCCACATTAGCTTGTGCTGTGAGGCAAAGTGAAACACAAGGTGATTACAACTTCCAGCCAAAAAAAAAAAAAGAAATATAATTTAAAATGTTCATAAAAGTCCAACAGGGAAATGCTTTCATATCCAGGTGTTTTTGAGTTGCCTGAATGTGGCAGGTCAGTGAGAGGAAGCCACTTCAAGGTAATTACCGCAGGGCATTAAAGTAATGAACGACATTCTCGTGTGTTCTTTTGCCTTTCGGTCGACGTGGAGACTCGGCAGAGTGAAGCTGACGCCCTCTCCTCCTTGGGGTATGTAATGTATGGCCTGGCGTACAGTGCTAATCACTTACGCACCATCTTAACTGCTGACCCATGGGGATCCACTGAACCCAAACAACTGAGCTGGGGTCAAAGGGCACCAATGTTTATGTCCACAGGTCAGCTTTGTCCTGAGGAGAGTAACTTCTCCTCTAATAGCTCTTAGCAAAGGAGCTAGCGTCAATCTGATCGTGTGTTAGATCTATTAAATAAGATAAATATTTGTTGGAATTTATGATAATCCTGTGTTAGGAATCAGGTGCTATAGTGCTATAAATTACTAGTTACTTCTAAGCAACCACCGCCAGTGCAAATACACAGTTGTCCTCAAAACAAACGATTGGTTCTATGTTCTCAAAATATGGACAATCATTCTGTGGAAAAAGGTATCCTCAACCCAGAGAAAAACATGCTTCATGAGCTGAAAAAATGACAAAACTCAATCTGAATGTGGGACACCTGGAAGGCAGAGAGGTCGAGCAGGGCAAAGCTGTTGAGGAAGCGGATTCCTTGCAAAGCCACCTGCGATGACCTCCAGGCTGTACGATTCTTGACTCCGGGAACCAGACTCAGGTAAGGGACGTAAGCAGTGTGTGCACCACTCCCACCAGGTCTGTGGACTGCAGCAGCCCCGTCAGACCAGTCAGGTCCTGGCGCTTATTGGTGAAAATACTGAGAGAAACAAAGAAGAAGTACTATCAGTGCTTTTGGATGATGTTCTCTTTACATGAGAGATGTGCATAACTAGCATCAAGCCCCAAATGGCTCCATATCACCATGTCACAGCTCCTTATATTTGTGACTTAATTAGCAGAGTTTTTTCTGCCAGTAGCGTTGACGTTTTAGCTGAAGAGGACGACCTTCAGGATTCAAGACTCCACTTCTGCTACCACATCTGATAAACATGACCTGCACATCATCAGTTGTTGGTTAGGAGAAGGAGTTACCAAGCTTCTTTAACAATGTGCCCTCAATGTGCCCTCAACAGTGATTTATTCCCATTTACTGTCACAAAATGTTGAGAAATTTGACTACATTTCCTAAAAATAACATATTACAATGGCAACTCAAGAGATGCCGCCACATTTCTGTAAACAGAATGAAAAAAAAATATATCATGAATAAAGAATGCACAACACAATCAACGATGCTTTGTTTGACCTTTAAGAGGAGAAAGGAAAAAACGATTAATGCAATAAAGACATCAAGTATTCATAGCGTCAAAACAGAAGACTCCAGCGGAGGCTTACAGTTTGTACAGGGATAATTTTAGAGAAGAGCACCGGCTATGATTTGCAGACAAGTAGAATGGAGAGGCTGTGTGACCTCTGGATGGAACCATCAGTGCATGCTGATACTTGATGTTAGCCAACAGGCTCTGCATGAAATACTGTATGCTGCTGGCCAGAACACAGCCTCCTAATGCCAGAATAATCCCCTGACACAGCAACTGGCATGGTAAAAAATATTCTACAGCCCACTGAAACATTCTTAGACCTGACACACACACACACACACACACACAACACACACACACAACATACACACACACATCGGACAGTCTTAGGCTCCTTGGCAGGCTCATTGGCACGCACAGGGCTACCTGGTTTATATCGCGTCAGTTATCGCAGCACCTTGCAGGCTAGCAAAGGCTTCAGCAGCACACTGGGCAAGGGTGAAGACAAAAGTTGCAAGTTCTGGGAGTGATGGACTACCAAGTTATGGAGAGCAAAATATAAGCCAACTAGATCTGATTTCAAATATCTTGATGGAACAACTGAACAACCCTTATCTTAGGTTTTTAAACAACAAGTGAATTTCCTTTGTGTCTATAAACTGACACACTACTTGACTCCCACGCAATTGCAGTTCGGACCACTGTGCCACCGAGGGTGTATGACAGGAAGCCAAACACAGATACACCTGTCATACACCTGTCATACACTTTAAGGTGTATGACAGGAAGCCAATCACAGATTACCACTGTCACTGCACCAACATTTGGTGGCGCACAGGGACAATCTTATCTCATTTACAGGTGCCTTGCATGGCTGGCTGACCCTCATCTTCTTCGAGATGGACACAAAAGGTATGTGACAGGATGGGGTTGTGGTGAGCAGGACGGCTTTTGGAACGTTAGCAGCGTCCAAAGTAATATAGGATTAACAGTAACATTAGAAAGTTTGTGACCATAATGTGGATTCCAATGGTGGTTTATAATTTGCTAATAATAATAATAATAATTGATAATAATTAGACCTTAGTCCTTTAACTGTTTCTTTACACCAAATAAATACATACCATTTTCAAACACATCATCTCCCTTTGATCCCTACGTCCAGATGGAACACAATTAAAATGAATAAGGCTCGTCTAAGGGCCATCTATATCTCACAAGGCTAGAAAGCATTCCCAGCTACCGTTGTTGGCATCTCTTTTCCTTTTAAGAGAGGAATCGTGGCGCTGATGTCCCCCGGTGTGAATGTGTGCTTAGCCTCTGTCAGCAGCGCCACTGAACCTCTGTGGATGGAGGTCACTGGCAGCACACGTGGGTGGGCCCCCCTCCCCCAATCCCTAGGTTAAGGTTTATGGTGAGTGACAGAGCGCTGGGTCAAGTAGATGCCGATCTCTATCTGCAGTAAACAACAGCTTTTCTGGAGGAAACGACCAGCTGGCTGATTGCAGAGGATCACTGTTTCTTTTGAGGAACCATGAGTCCGTCTTCACAGAAAAGAGAACTATCAGTGACTTACCGCCAGACACATAGAGCTGTGTGTGTGTGTGTAAGCGAAACGTAAAGAGAATAGTTGGAGACATGCTCACGTCCAGTTACGAGAGCGGCGGCTCACTGGAGGAAAGCCAGACATTGTTGGGTGCTCATCTACAGGACTTTGGAGGGAGGACGCAGCTGTGCAGCCTGTCGATGAACCACAAGAACAGAAATATATTGTAATTGGCTAAAAACATATTTTAGCATTTCCCCTGACATAGTCATCATAGGAGACAACTTTGAGAAAAAAAAAAGGAACAGCAAATCTCTGCAGGGCAAACAAAAACCTCCTCTGTGCATACTTCCACAGCTCTGCAGTTGAAAGCTGATACTTCACCTTAAACCCTCCCACCCACTGCTATTACTGTGATATCTCCAATTTGTCTTTGCCAATGACAGGTCTCATGATCATGTTTCCCTGTGGTCTTTCAGCCGCAAATCACTCCTAATAGTGTCATTAGAGGGCTGTTGTGGCCCCTGTGCCAGCCAAGCTCTGGATCCCAGACAGTTTGCTGACCTGGGGCCGTCTTCTCACAACTCTTGTACGTCTGAAGGTTTTCGGCACCGACTCAGGCACTGTTTCCTTGTCTTATCACTGCCTTGGTGCTTCTTTTGCAGGACCTTTTGTGTAGTCAGTCACTCACTGAGGACAGGTGATCATGCCCGTTTTCCACTGCAGGTCATCCGACACTTGAACCGGGGTTCCATTGTTTTGACTTGGACTTCTTCCACAGATTGACTTGGGTTGAAAAGGATCTGTTCTCACATTGCCTGTTTTGTTCCATGTCTGCCTGATGTTTGACAACCTGCTTGGTGGTCACACTTAACACGCTGGACTGCATCATACATGCAAGACCTAAAAGAATGTACAGCGACGGCCACTCAGGCTGCAATAATCAGACTATGGACTTCACTCAAAATAGGACAATATTTCAATTAAATGTGTTTTCATTAGCTGCTTACAGAATGGGTCATTCATATTCCCCATTTACATGGTTTTCAAATTTACATTTTACATATTACTTTCTGGCCATCTTTGGAAACTCTGTATTGTATTGTAATTGTAAAGTATATCCATATATTTAGAGAATGACAATGAAACCAACTTCAAAATTGTTAAGTTAAACAGAAACAAATGACATTTACATGGCTGTAAGTAGTTGGCAATTACTAAAAGCACTGAAAGTAAAACTAAGACTCATAATGAGAAGAAAGGAAATGGTCAATTCCTTTCTATGGGATGTATAAGGTGATATAATAAAAGTGTTTTCAGCAAAAGCTACAGATGTTTTAATCTTTTGTCCTTCCCTCAAAGGCAGATACATTACACAAGGCGCTTGAGGTAAATCTTCTGCCTGTACATGGGATTACCAGTCTGACGACACCATCTTTCTCAGGCCCTCCCCTGTCTCCAGGGTTACGCCTGGGTCAGTGGATGAGAGTGGTGGGGCCTGTGCAGCTGCTCTGACCAGATGAATCATGGCTGGTGGAGAGGGATGGTGGAAGGACTGCCACTCTTCCACGAGGCCTCATCAGTCCTGGCCTGCATTTCCTCATCGCCTACATTTCTCCAACGTAGCCCGACTCCTACAGTCCAAGACCCACACAGCAAGCTCGAATGCCAGGTTCAAGGGGACCTCTCAAAAGCCCTGGAAGTGCTCCTTGTTTATGCTACTCTGTGCCCTTCTAGAAACGGATTTTACTTGAGATGTGGTGCTGAATGTGGTGGAAAAAGGACGAGCTGGAAAGAAGCCAGAATACACGCTCATTCTCACACTACTCCCATTCTAAGAAGACACCACTTGGTACGCTGCCAAGATTTTTTTTTTTTTTTTTTTTTTTACAATAAAGCACAATGTTGGGGAAATCAGAGGTAGAACGACTGTCTGCTCAGGGAGAGGAGAGTAGGAGGGAATAAACGAAAAAAGGTTAAAAGGTCATGGGATGAGAAGTGTTGCTCTCTCTGCTCCTTTAATTAAATATGGAAATGAATACACTGCTGGTACATGTAAGGTATGATTTTGGTGGTTATAATTTACAGGATGTAGTCAGCTATACTACTGAAATTGAATTCTAATAATTAATAATTGACTGAATGGAGGCTGGATGGTAATACTCAAAAATGAAAAAAAGAAATACTAAACCATTTGCATTTGCACATTTAAATTGTTGCTGCTTTTAATATTCATAACCACTCTAATTTTAAAGCTTGCGTTGGTCAAATGGTCGGAGTATAAGCTGACAGCAAAAGGTAAATCCTGAGCAACATTCTCCTCAAATCGAATTAAAAGCGAACCACTCGTATGTGTAAACACACACACACACACACACACACACACACACACACCAAGACAAGCATATTTAAATTTGACTGCCAGCCACAATAACAAAAAAAGAGTTCAAATGTTAAAACATCAAACACAAAGGAGCAAAAATTGTCATCCAGAACGATAATCTCACATGGACAAATGTTTGATGAAATCCTGCAGTGCTGTTGGATATGTCCGTCAGCAGAGCAGCTGCTGGGATAAGTTTTATATAAACCAAAGCATACAGGCTAACCTCTCCCCATGTGCCCCAATGAAATGACTGCTTTGGAAAAGAGAACCGCAGACGGATGCCCCAACAGAATTCATGCATGTACCACCGGCCAGTGCCTGTGCCTCGTCCTGTCAGTGCTGAGAGTGCAGGCGGACTCAGCTAGCTGTCACCCTCAGATGTTTGGAAAGAGCCAGAGTTTACCGTCCTTACAGGGTGCTGAAGGACAAGAGCGTGACATGTTGCGGCAATGCAGCATGCCTGTTCTCTCAAATTCCCTCGGTCGGGAGGTGTCTCAGGGGAGACTCAGTGAAGGTTAGTTGTCTGCTCTGTCTTCCAGCACTGAGGTAAGAGAAAACAATCATGCAGAACAAGATGAATGTCAATAAAGCAGGAGCTTTGTGTGAGTCTATTTAAAGTCATTTTACTAGACACAAACAAATGCTAATTACAAACACACTGACGTCAGTTGCTGATGACGTCGTCATGCGTTGGTACATTGACTTGCTGACAGTTCGCTGATGCTGCAGCAGGTCCAGAGCACGCAGGAGCAGATGAGGGGGCAGTAGGAACATGCCAGACATTTCCAGTGGCACAAAGGGATTTTAAAACTGAAGGGATGACAAATTTATTATTGATGAATTGAAGACAAAGACAAGGGAGTCAACACCTCATAACAGTCCACTTACAATTTGTTGGAGTACGATGTCAAATTGTAGCCCAGAGCACTGCGGAGACTATCTGCAGTCATCAGGAAACCAAAACACTCCTCTGTATTTGTGGTTCCTTAAGGGTGCAGTTTTTCTCCACAAGTCAAAAAGCATATCTTACTGACAGTGCGAGAAAGGAAGCTGATTTTGCGGAATAAAACACTCATATCAGCTACTTATGCGGAGACTCCCCTGACAAGAGCCACTGTCTGACGAGCTGAGCGCAATCTCAGGCCCATCTTGGCTGAGATGGTGCAACATTTTCCAACCAGAGATAAAACTGTTCCTCTCAGCAGCTCCTTGCAGCCCCAGGCAGTGGCCAGTGGCTGAGGTTGCCTCTGTATTATGTCTCCTCTGAAACAAGCCCCAGAGAAGATTAATGCCTCAGATAAATGATCACTAGTTCTGCTGTGACTGCTACTCCCCTTCGCCTCCGTTTCATCAGTTAATATTCCTCTGACAACTGTATATTTTAGCCATTGGTGGAATGGCATGTACTATCTACATGCTGGAAGAAAGGAATCTGTTTCTCCGTTGCCTTAAGTAGGCCATGTTTATTTCAGCTGGTAAACATTTTGATATCTACCAAAACCTTCACATCTGTTGTGCGTTTTCATTCAAGCCACGCTGGCATAAGTTAAAAGGAAACGAGATTAAGTTGGGGCAGACCCAAGTCTGTCAATAGCTTCCTCTGTTTCTCTGCGTTTTGCAGTAGCCTATCATATTTATTAACGATACTGGTGCAAAATGAAATTTGCCAAATGTGTGAATCCTTGTTTTTACACTAATACAAAACAAATAAACAAACAATAATATTGAAGAATTTAAAGTGGTGATGAAGGTGGCGTGATATGAACAGTCAAACAAAGTACATTTTTAAAGTTGTATTGTATAGTTATATGCTTCAGTCATCTGATTCTGTTGTGAACTGTGATAACACACCTGGTGACACTTTTGTCAATTGTGGCAAACTGAAGTAACTTGCAGTATTCCTGCATCACTCGTACTATGCGGTTATGTTTTTACCAATTCTATTAAGTGAAGGTCAAATATTCTTGTTGAAAGAAAGAAGGGGTTTTTAGACCATGAACGATAGAGGTTTCTGTTATATTAATTTGAGAACGCAGTGCTGCTCTCCCCCACACATGATATTCTGGTGAAATCCATTCACTTTCAGTGATACAGATCTCACCCTCTGGCATTACAATCAGCTTCCTCAACTACTCATGTAATGTGCAGGCAATTGCTTGGTAAAACAGCTAATTAGCTTGTCCTGCTCATCTCTGTACAACTGAGGAGCCTGTCAAAGACATGGCTGAGTTAATGCCCTTACACCAGCTTACACAATGAACCATCACATTAATCTGTCTTTAGTTTTCCTCCCACCTAATTGAGCTTGATGAGCGAGACACTTGATAGCCCGCTGTCTCTAGGAACCTCACAATCTCAACGCCTCTCCATGGAATCAGAGTTTACAGAATAAACAGCAACGTTCCCAAAATGACCCGATATCTACGTTCACCGTCAAAGTCCATGTACTGTTCAGGTGTTGGTTTTAACCGGTGACCTTACCTGAGAAATCAGATACCAATATAAGCAGGATATTGAGAGATAAAGTGCTAATAAGTGATGTAATCCACAGCACCTACACTGAACAGCTTAACCTCACCCCAGCCAGGGATTACCATTTTATCTGTGAAGCTATTCACATCCACAGAGATACGGCCAAGAAGAAGTCCCACCTTCCTGTGGCTCTTAGCGCTTCACATCCAGAACAAAGAGTGACTGACAACAAACCCACTGAGACAACTGAAAGAAGGCTTGAACAACTGAATATACATGCTAGGAATAGTGAATGGTTACAGGTGAACAGGACAAAACACTAAAGGTGGATGTATATTTGCATAAAGTCAAATTCAACACCTTAGACAACGAGTGATGACTTTTTTTTTGCCTCAAAATAAGATGTCTTCCAAGCTAGATGGATATACTGGTCTCCATGTGAATCAAAGGCACAGAGATCATCTAGGAATTGTGTCAATATAATTTCACCCAACACTGGTCTTCTTTTGAGAGGAAAAAGGCTTGTACTAGTACTTGTACTCAAAACATGCAGATTAGTTACTTATACACCACATATGGATGTGTATACAAAATAATTGCATCAAATTAAATAAGACCCACATGAGATCCTTTGTGGCTTGTGGTTGTATCTACAAAACACACAAATATGAACAATTCAGACATCACCAAGTTCAGTTTGCTGCAGGGTTTGATAGAGATATTTTTTTTCTTAAAGAAACACAGTTGTTATTGACTCTCAAATGTAAATAAGATGAATATTGTTAATAAAAACAATATGTAATGAGGGATTTTCTAGAACTTGAATGTGAATGAAAATGAACAACTCAATGCAACGCAATAGAGTTAATAACAAGACAACATGCCTGTGAAGGGTTCTTTCAGCTTTCTTTGTCACAGACTGGACTTATCTACCTGATCTGTGCTCCTCAACCTGAGTCTCACATTTCTCGCCCTCTCTGTGCTTTTCCTATGTGAGCAGTCAAGCCTGACTGGAGAGCAACGCTGCAGAAATCTGACCAACTTCCAGATCAGGTTGAGTCCCTGCTTTTTAAACAGGGTAAATTTGTGTTCAGGGGAAGAAAAAGAATCCTAAGCCAAAATCGAAGGTGAGGAGCAAATCCATTTTCCCTGGTGCAGTCAAACAATCCCTTCATTCACTGCAACCTAAATGACAGTTTAATTTGATTCTGCTGTTGATCTCTCCGATACCCCGGCTGCTTCCAAGACGTCCATTCTGGCTGTCGTGCCACACCGGCCGGGTATGGTGGGGGTTGGGTCTGACACAGCAACACACACACACACACACACACACACACAGGAACGAGAGTGTGCACACACGTACACACTCTCACACAAATGGTGGAAAAACAATCCTGAAATAAAACCACAGGTAGCAGGTTCTGATTTTCACAGGATACAGCAGGTCATGTGAGACCGAGGTGGAAATACAAATTGGGTTAACACGCACATCCAAGGACTCTCCTAAACCCTTCCCACCTGTTCGAGTTACCGCACTGGTGCTACCTGTCTTGTCATGTGAATTGAACTGGTCAATACAAGAGCAACACATGGATATAGAAACTCTTCAACATGAAGGCATTTTGTTTTTTAAATGTATACGTCAGCGCTGGAATCACCTAGAATCATTTCTTCTCTTAGAATGTCTTTTGATTTAACCTGAATTTTGCTTTAGTTTCATAATAATACATGGACTTTTATAAGAACTCAAGCTGATGCACAAGAAATTATATAAACATGAAACAATTTAAGACAATAAAACATAACCATTTTTAATGTTAATCTACATGCAAAGCTAAAATGTTTTCTTTATACAAAACATGCAGTGACCACAGGCTTGACCACAGACTTCTAGAAGGACATCGGGCCTCGCAGAGGAATTAGCTCATTAATGTAATGCTAACATGATGGAATCAGCCTCCCCGGGGGGAGATATGGCAGAAGCATCTCCGCAGCTGCCTTTTTAAATTTTTTTTTTTTATTTTCTGTAAATCACTCATCCTATCTGGTTGGCGGAGGTGATCAATACACCAGCATCACTGTAAACAGATAGCGTAGAGCACTCTGGGGCGTGTGTTGGTATAACAGCCCATTAGGTCCCACAGCCATCCAGATGACGGATAGTGACAAGTAGACAGCCAGGCTGCGTCCTTGTCTGTTCGCCAATTTCCATCAACATCGACCTGTTTGAACAATAACCCAAGGAGGACCTCTCCTGCATTTTGTTTGTTTAAATGCCTATTGTGTCTGTTTGTAGGTTAAAGAATTACAGTAAATGTGTAAAATCCACCACTATTCATATGAATGTGTGACCACTGGCACTTAAAGCGCCTACAATGTCACTTTATTCACCCAGTCACACTCATGTACACACTTGCTGGTAGAAACTACTAGAAATGTCCAGCTGCTAGCACACATTCACACGTCTTGCTCAAGAACACGTTGACATGGACTCTGGAGGAGCCTTGTGATTACTGGATGACCCTGCTACCCAGAAGAGAATGTTTCCATAGATGATAATATGCCGCTGCCTTGAAAGCCATTATTTTTTGTGTTTGCAAGATGAAGCAGCCATGATTCCCAAATCTCAGTTTGTTTTACTATTGAATACTTTATGATAATTTAAAACTAATTCAAGACAGGACTGCAAGGAGGGTTAATGTCAGTCATCCCATAATATTTACCTTCTATTAGTTGTCCACGACTTATGTCATGAACTTAAAATGCCACATTGCCAGGCATGGATGTGAAAACAAACTCTTTGTCCAAGAAGACTTCCAGTCTTTCCAGTGGACGTAATAACATTTGAACTCCAAAGTCTGCTTGAAATTCCCTCAGATTACAATGACTGAGGAGGAGCGCCCCCCCAAAAAAATCAATACACATGTGATGTCCTTTAAAAGCCTTATAAATATAGGAATTTGTCCATTAGCAAAGATTCAGTGACCAGTAAATGCTAATGAATGGGAGAGCAAGGCCATTCTACTCCATTACGAGTCCCACTAGTGAGTATCGCAACCTCTCTGACGTTATCTACTGGAAGGTCTGGTGAATGCCAGACCCACAACTCAAAAATACTCTCCTCTCTAACTGATATATGGGACACATGTGCTTTTCGTATTTCAAGACTAAAGAATGAATATAATTGATTATAGTAATGGAAACGCCTTCCAACGCTAGAAGGGCATCGCTGTTACTCATTGATACACTTTATGTAACTGCAAAAATGTATACGTAAGTAAGTAATAAGTAATGAGTACAGCAGCGTGTTCCCAGTGAGATCACTGAAAGGATCAGGATTGATCATATTCACTGTATGGATCATGTACAATACCGTTTTAAGGTCAGCGTTTTGTGAGAACCTGAATGAAAATATATTTGTATTATTTAACACAGCAACATGTATACCCATGAAAAATGCTTTTAACATAAATGAGATTTACGAGGAGCATGAAACTGTTTACTTTCTGTCTTTGGGATTAGTTACACAGCAATAAAAACATTGAAACTACACTACAGCCATCATTTCTGTCTCCGACTAAAACACACCAATTAAGACTTAAGTTATACATCAAAGAGAAGACTTTTCTCAAGAGAGGAGAGGTAATGTACCTTTTACAGCCAACACAAAAAATAGCAGCTCGCCTGTTTCCATCTTGATACTGAACGTCCTGGTCAACATGAACAGGGTAATGGTCATCTGATACGTATATATTGTCTGTCCAGGATGTCAGGTAAACTGGATTAATCATAAGCTAAAGACACAGCTCACCCTGCTGGTATGAAACAGGCGATCAGTTACAGTTACATCCTACAAAAGGACCAACACCCAAACACATTCAGTGATCTGTTCAGTCTCAACATTACATCAACATGTAAATTAACAAAGTGTGAGTGGAAAACAAGGACTTGTTTTGGGTAGAGAAGCAGTAGTGATTATGTGCAGAACCGCGGGCCACTTGGAAGGCCACTTGGTCCGCATTGTTCCACAGAGGAGGACCGAGCGTCAGAGAGAGGCACATTCAGGGGACAATGAGCAACAGGCTGGACAGGGGATTACATGGCTTTCACGAGGGTAGGAACCTCTCTTTCTTCTATGGGAGCGAGGGATTGAAATCCGAAACAAAGTGATCCCTAAAGTATTCCTGTTTAATCTCAAAAGTGCACAACCTGACCCGCCCCTCAGCAGTCAAGTTTCAGTAGGAGGCAAACGCTCCACAGGCCTCACTTAGCGCCAGGGTGGTCTCAACTAATGACCACAGTCAAGACGAACTGAGAAAATGACACTGTTTCCAGCCAGTGTAGTTCATAAAACTATTGGGTGGATGTCACATATATTCTTTACTCTGTAGCTCTGCTCACTGCAGAGATACATCAGACACATGGAGATGTGATATTAAACTTCCATGTCATTTATTGTATTATTTATTGTAAGCAAGTTACTTGATTAAAATAAATATATGGACGTTAAGATTGACCTTAGTTATTTATTTACGACCTCCTACAGCTGGTCCTGTAACTGTACATACACAAATATGTATTTCACATCTCCACAGAGTGTAGAAGGGCTTAGTGTGTTACATCAGGGCTGAAATCTTCAAGGTTCTCTTATAGAGATGGGTAAAAGTGAATTATATTTTGCTCATCCAAATCACATGAGATTTGAACATCTACATCTCCGTTAAAAAAGATAGAAAAGATAGATACATCGGTTTCGCCATTAGATTTACATAAATAACTCCTTAGAGTAGGTCAAATGTTGCAATAGTATCGCATAAATCAACAAAGTACAAAGCCAGGAGTGAAGGTGCGTTCGTGCCCGGGTCAACAAGGTGGAGAGGAACTGGAGCTGGCCAATGAAGGGCTGTGCTACACTTCAGGTGACTCCTGCACCTAATGAGCTTAGACTCCTCACTGCAGTGACAGCACTCAAATCCGGCCACTTCACATTGCTTTTGTTCTGCAGATGGGAAGTTGCCAACAAGCCTGAACACATTGAGGGAGATGTGCTTTATCAAATTACAGATAAGCTCTTCATCTGCCATTCATGCTGGTTGCTGAGTTAACTGCTCCTCTGTTGTAACACTGGACACACTTAACAAAGAATGTCTGTGTTTAACATCATGAGAAATGTCTCATCAACAGTGAGTTTTTTTGTTTATTTAAGTACCTCATTACCCATTTTTTTTATTTTTTTCTCTACATTTTCCATGTCTAATCAACTGGGTCTCCATCACTGAGCGCGGCTTAACCCTTCTCTTAACCCTCCCATCAACACACCTTCCTAAAAGCTCCTCGGCTAAATGAAAAGAAACAACTCTTTCATAGCAGCTTATCAAATGCTATTAAAGAGCGTCACTGGGACCTGCCCAGTCCTGGCTGTCTCCTGTGAAAACCAGACAAGAGTAGATTGGCTAGTCAGTGCCTTCTCTGGGCTGCTGACAGATTTATCTGTTGTGAAGTTGGGACAATAAGGGTGAAAAGGATGAAGTTCAAACTACCTGACATACTATCTTCAGGTTGTCTGTGCATGGAATGTCCACAGATGACAAAACGACTATTACAAAAGAAGTATTACTGTGAACATGTACAATACAGCAAAGCAAAATAAAGGCTTGGCACCACAAATACTGTTTGTATGTAATTATGATGACAGTGTGTATACATAGGGAGTTTCATACACGTTTAGTCGGATGAAATCAGTGGGTTTTTTCCACAGGGACTTTACAAACTGCATTTTCCGAGACGGTTCCAAATTATCCAGCCCAGGCTCTTAAAGAGAAAACACACACGTTTGTTGTCATATCCAACGTTAGATAACGAGATTAGCAATGAAATGGTCAAATTAGACGTGAAGGGCTATCTCTGTTCTCTGGAAGGAATGCACGTTCTAATACTTCACTCAGAACAATACAGTATAGGCAGCTAAGCAGAGACGTAGGCTAGTTTTTGTGCAGTCATCTGGACCAGTGTTTCTGGCTTCTGGACCGGATTTCTGGACCTGCTGTCCTGTATGTTTTTGGTGTGTTTCAGCTTTGAAACATCAAGAAGGTGTGACTACTGATAATTTTAGCTTCAAATGAAAATTTAGTTTCATTTCCCACGACCTTGAACTTGACCATGTTTGAGGGTTGAAATGACCCATGGGGAGCACAATTATTGTAATTAGTGCAGTATTGAGCAAGAACAATATCACATAACAAGCTCGGTAATATAAAGCTTCTGGAAGTTTTCTGTTCCGTTATTGCTACTCCCTAGTCCACTGTGACTCGAACAGAAGGCGAGTCACACACTTACACACTATTGACTGAGCTCCAGAGACACTATAGAGAGAGATTACATTACATGAGTGTCTCTGGTTCCTCTTTATGATGCAGTCAGACACTGATAATAATTGGGGCCTGTCAGGGACAAACACTACAATTTACGTTGCAGGCATTAAGCGACTGGAAAACTGGATTTAAACTTTCAATCTGACTACCCAACAGAAGCGACAGAACATAAGGCATTCTTTCTATATTATTTTTCTATTTTAGGAAAGCCCAACCAAAAGCTCAGTGTTCAGACACAAGTGAGAAGGATGGCTCCTAAATTATACAAAAGGGGAAACTTATTTAATTATTGTGCAGGGTCAACTATTGTTCCCCCAGCTGATGGCAAGACTGCAGCAGCTGCTACTTCCTGCAACAGTGTCTGCAGACCAGCAGTCAAAGCAGATTGCACTTCGTTGTCTCCTCCCAACAGGCACTTTAATTACAGCTGAGAGAAGGGAGCAGTCTCAGCCCTCCTGCTTCACCAACAGATGGACGACAACTGGCGGAGTTTGCTGAGGCTCCAACCTTGATCTGCATCCGCCAGTCGTCCATTGACTCCTTCGCACTTGAAACCTTAGACTGATGGAGAAGGAGGATAGATCACCATCTCTTCCAGTACATATCATTGTGGCAGGGAAATGCCTAAACAACCTCAGTGGGCCGAGTTGACTGAAAACCACAACAAGGCTCATGGAATAAACATTTTTTAGTTGGGTATAAACTTGCATGTTTACAAGACATAATAGCTTATGATGTAATAGACATGTGAGTGCTGCACAAACATGGAAATTGTACAAATCTTGTTTACTTTATGGAATGAGCCAAACCCATCAAACGTGCCAAGCAAACCACACACACACACACACACACACACTTTTTTTGGTACTGATACAACCAGAAGCATAGAACCATCTTACACACAGTTGGACTTGCGGTCACGAAGTGAAAATTAAGCAGTTTGGAGAACATAGTAACACAGAATAACACTGTTTCACTTCTGCCCATGTAAGAAATGTCTCTGTGAGTCCACTTATAGTGTTCAATGTTCTGTTTTTGTCTCAATGAACTCCTGAGTAAATATATTTAAGTGCTCAACTATGTACACTGACTAGTTTCGAAACTAGTCGACCTGTTGGTCATTTGGTGTTGATCAGGTTATTTACAGGTGGGTTGGAATCTTGTAGAAAGAACTGTGAACAGCATTGCCAGCGTGGCCAGAATTTTTCTCTCAGAGTCCATGCTCGTTGGTTGCCTGTGCTCGGTGCTCCTGACAGGTTCTTACCTGTTGTACATGTGACCCTTTCCGAGCTGGGCTGTGGTAAACATCTTATAAACTTGAGTGCTTCATAATAAGTCAAGTGTGTGTCAAAGAGAGGAGCAGCACATCGGGAATATTACGCCTCTCAATCATGCACAGTATAACAAAAATCACGTCTGACACAAAATAAACCATTAGAGGCCACAGAGGGAGAAACAGACTGAGGTCAGAGCGCAGCCTGGCGAGCGGCTGAGGAGTGAGGGGGAGGTGGGACACAAGCAGCAGTGCAGGAGGGGAGTGTCGGGTGTTGTCTAAGGAATTAGCAGAGAAAGTGGAGACTGAATCAGATATGGGGGGAGAAAAACAAATCTCTAGGTGAGTCAATGACATGGGAGATGCTTGTTAGGTCAAATAATCTAAACGGTCCCCGACTTGAAGTGACTCAGGGGCCAGGCAGCCATGCTGACGGAGACTCTATTTATTTGACTTTGTCCAGGGATTACAGACGAAAGTGTTCCCCGACTGCCTCATTTGCCAATCATGCTTCGACATATTTCGTTCAAGGGTTCTGGAAAGATATGGCGGAGCGGCACTTGACAAAAAGCAATTTTAAAGTGAGCTGAAAGACAAAAGCACCCCACAGTTCCTTGATTCGCCTCTTTGCCCGTGACACCGCTGTTGAATGGAGCCCATCTCCTGTGGCCCACTGACCTCTGACCTCTATTGGGAGGTGGATTTAAGGGGAGGAGTTCTCATGTAGTGACAGCTTGTGAGCTACTCACATCACACTGACCTCTTCCTCTCTCCTTACACAATGCTGTGCCACCCACCCCAGCCACCTCTTTCTTGGCCTCTGGGGAAATTCAATAATAGCCTCTACAGCCATCCCTTTTATCACTGATGGGACTCCATAATCTCGCTATCCTGACGCCCACAGACACACACAGTAGTGTGTTATGATGGTGCCAAACCAATTTGGCAGGAAATTTATGCCTCATTACAGGAAGTGGGTTGTATATTCTCCTCATCATAAACACGGTGGCAGGTGTTTTAATTCCTCCTCTCAGTCTCAATTGACTGTGGGCGTACTGTAAAGAAAAAAACAACACAACAAAACCTCTGGGAGCTTTCTAATCAACTCAAGACTGAAATATGTGCAGCTATATCAGATATTGTACATTTACAAACTATGAAAAGTTAAATGAAATGTAAAATGATGCACTTGAATTCATCTGCAAATCCAGATTACCACTGTGGAAACCAGTGACATCTGAGTTATGCAAGCCGCAAAGACGAGACAATACACATTCTCGTGCTAAAAATCTCCTCTATTGGTACCATGTGCACAATGAAAACACAGTTAATCTGGTCTTCATTAGCCAATAACCAAAGGCAAGTTGCTTCGGAGTAAGCGATACTCCAAACTGGGAGACGGGTGAGACGGAGGGAGCCGCAGCCAAACATAACTAATCACTGAGGAGACATGCCAAAGTTCTGGCATGACCTGCTGCAGACTGTTCAGTAGACACAGAGGAACAAAAATACATTTCATCCAAAACATACAAATTCATATGGAAATGATGTATAATTCAGTCCCATAGTTTACTGTGAGCACTATGCTGCTCTACCTGTTTCTCCCAGATGTGACAGTTTTCTGTTCTGTCCGGCCCAGACAATAAGTTGTTTGCTGTCTTGGTCCTGCAGCTTCTTCAACTGGTCCGTGATGTGCTGCAGATAATACTAAGATCATAGTATGATTACGTTTTTCTTAAAAAAAAAAAAGTATAATTTTTGTATCTATAAAAACATGAATGAGCATCATTTTTTTTAATGCAGGAAACATAACACGGTAACTTTCTAACTATTAGAGGAAAACATTAAATTAAAATGTACTTGGCCTTATATGTGATGTCAGCACCTGAGTCTCTCATGTTGCATGGCTCTGCAGAAGAGGAAGAAGAAAAAAGCCTTTAAATCCTGGAAGAAAAGAATTTAAAACATTTCTGTCAGTGAAAACCAATGAAATGGTGAGAAGAAAAAAGAGGAACTTCCAGCAAGGTTTGTTTATTTGTCTTGTCAGCAAAGCAACATGCCTAAAACATCAGGGATCTGTGGAGACGTGTTTCTCTGCCACTGAATCACTAAACAAATACTCAACTCCAGTTGAGCCTTTAGTCCACAGTCTTGTAATAATAATGCAATAATAATAATAACAGAGGCATTTTGTTGTAATTGGAGTATTTGTCAAATAAACAGTTTTCGTGTTTTGACCTTCCACCGAGAAGGTCGCAGTCATCAGAAGGACGCGTGTCTCTGTGGCATTAGTGCAGCAGCCTGCATCCCTATGAGTCTTTCTATCTGTCAATCAGCCATTACCAGAAATGATAAGTAACTATTGATCAGACTTAGAGTGTCTTCCAGTTACCGAACTGTGCACTGATCAGATCAAACACTTCCTGTAAGTCGACAGGTGGACCAACCTGACCAGAATTCAGAGCTTTATATAATAATATTATTACACATACAATGAATAGTATTAATAGAGTAAAGTTGTAGGACTAGAAGAGTTCTACGGACGTTTTCCTCCTCCTTTTGAACAAGGTGACTACATATTCTACTATATTACACTTTATTTTTACATTGCATTATATATTTTTAAAATTTCATTTCAAATAACAGCTCAAATGTATTATTTTGTTTGTACTGTTTAATTTTCTTTTAGCATGTTCAATAAAAATGGATAAAAATAAATAACTTCAACTACTCAGTTCAACAGCAATACCGGTAGGAGTGCTGAGAAACAAACTAGGATCCACAATTACATGGTGCACAGCAGATTTCTATCGTTGAAAGAAAAACTTGCAAATTGATGAGGTTGTATACAACAAAGTCAGTGGCAATAAAGAAGCATATGCATTCAAATACACTTAAAGTACATCCAACCAGTTTAGAGTATGTGCATATACAGTATGTCTGCACATTTTTGTTCACTTACAAGATGGACTGTTCCTCATCTAAGCCGTCAGCTGGAGTGAAATAAGTTAGCATCATGCTGACCACAGTTGGTACTTCATACTCTACACAGGAGTGCCTTTGTATACACACATCGATCTGAAGTCCACACACACCAGCAACATTACACTGACAACTCTGTTCCCTGCTGAGTAAACCAGAAGCAGAAAGCTACAAGCAAGCTGGTCATGTGAGCGCATAAGTTCCTAAATCCAGAGTGTACTGACGTAGTGAGCCAGTCATGCTCTACCGAAAACATACAGTGTTCCAATAAAATGGTTCATTTCCACCCAGGGAAGAAGTGGATCACTTTTTTTTTTTTTAAACTCTGCTCTGCGTTATTTTTGACCTTTGAAAGCCTGCTGCTTTTGAGTGCTTGTCCCAGCAGGGCTGGCCAAGGAGTGACAGTGAACAGAGATGGATCATGTTGTCACTTTCTCAGTACCACTGAGCCTCAGAAAGGCAAAAGCAGTAGCCCTGGGAATGAAGCACGGCTTATGGCTGTTCTTTTGAATTAAAACCTCCTGCACCACAAGACAAAAATACAGACAAGTTAAACTGAAACACTCATAATAATGATAAGACGCCTTTCTGAAAACCGTCAGTGGCCATATGATTACTGATACACATGCTAAGTAACTCTATGTGTTGCAAAATGCTGACTTCTACCGGGCTGCAGTAGAATAATAATACAGCTTAGAAGGCATTTTACACTGAAAAGATCAAAACTTTGGAAGATATCACTTACCTTGACTAACGCCATCTGCCTCATATTAGCATCAGAGTAAACCTCAGACAGCTCATAAGGGACGAGCATCCTGTCCCCCATCAACCACCCTGAGGACACGTTTGAAAGGGATAAACAATAGAAACAATTACAGCCAATTGGTACCATGCATAAAAGAAGAGTAGTAGAGAGGGGTATTGTTTTTGGGGCCTTTGTAGTATGCACAGTCTCTTGTTTGCATACACATACGTAAAACAGGCGTGCTGCCGGAGATGGCATCTTACGCTAAGTCAAAACTCCTGTCTCTGTCCACCCTCCTGTCTGTCCCTGCTGTGACAGCCAGTTGAATTCATTGAGCTCTGGCCCACATCCTGAAACAGACCCTATTTGTTGTACAGTTGATTAGTATATTAATGATATTTTATTTCTAACTCAATAACACAGAAAAATAAAGAAAAGTGGGAAGGGTTAAGCAAGATATACTGCTGATGCTCTAGCAGTAATTTGGATGAGAGCTTTTTACAGTTGGACACTTGCGGACCAATTTACAGGTTTGCCTCCAAAAATTTGTATTTTTTTATCTCCTCTGTGACGGAGGGGAAAAGTTCTGGCACAGTCTGTGTGTCTGAGATGATGGTGATGGTTAGATGGCGGGAGACTCGCACGAAAAAAATATACATAATGTCTTAAACCTCTTCTGCTTCACCTGCCATTTCTCTCGTCTGTCATACTAAGAGACAAAGACCTGTCTGATATAGCCACCATGCAATTCTTTACGGAAAGATACTCCTACAGGACACACACTCCGTACATCAAAAACAAAATTGTCTGGGATTTTCCTTACTGAAACCACTTTTTTTACAGAAGAAAAAACATTAAATACATATTTGTTTAATCTACTGCCTGTAAGTTGACGATGATGACAAAAATGAGTTTCACCTGGCTGGTCTACACACAGATATAATGAGATGATAACAATACAAAATGGTTCATTTATAATTTAATATAATATAATATGTATAAATGTAAATGATAAAGTGTAGTGTTTGTATTTCTGAACTGAACTTCCCCAACTAGTATAATCTTAAGTTGTTGTTTTTTTTAAATTTCTTTTTCATTTTACACATAGAGGTAGCTCCCTACTGTATTCTGTTTATATGCAGTAGCTCCAATAGTCTTTTGAATAACCCCTGCCCATCGTTACGCTCAGGGCCTTGACGGTGTTGCTTCCTGTCTGCTCCTGTCAGATGATTTTGATATGTCCACCAGGAGACGGGGCAATGTAACCCAATTTGCCCAACATGATGCATGTGCAAGAAACCAATTACCCAATTAAGCTGTCATCCAGCACCCCGCAGGAGGGGATGGCCACACAGACAAAGGATTACCATTCAGCAGTCACACAGGCGAACCGCGGATGTGGGGTACCGTAGCCTTTGGTTACAAGTGTTGCTAGTGCACCTGCCGCCTGAATAGATGTTTAAAAAGAGTAAAGAAAAAAATACAGCAGAGTTAAAGGGAGTGGAAGAGCTCATGTTTAATTGACTCATCCAAAAACTGGCAGTTTGGTTTGGACTGATGAATCTGATGATGATGTTTTATACAGTGTAAAATGAGTTTTCAGACTTACAGACAGACTTTCCTTTTGAAAATAAAAATAAGGGACAATGGGATGAGGAACTAGAAACTTGAAATGAGACAAGTCATGTATGTGAGTGCGTTATGCTCCCTTATGAGGGGCGTGTGTGTGTGTGTGTGTGTGTGTGTGTGTGTGTGCACACCTCTGCCCTTTACTCCCTGGTACTACAGGTCAGTCATGATGCATGACCGTGGCTGTCTGCCTCTTGGGAAGCAGCTGTTCAGTAATCTCTCTGAGAGGCTATCCAGTGCATGAGCTACTCACCTAATTGAACTGTTTCAATTATGCATCCAAATCATCCACAGCAAAACTGGCATATAACTATGTCAAATACAGTAAAATGCTAACATACACACAGCTCATTTGTCAAATATATGTAAACTGATTTATTCAATGTCCACTTGATGGAGATAGCAGCTCTGCAGTCGTTTCAGACAATTAGACCGGATGATAGACAGATGTCTACCACTGAACCATTGTAGTAAAACAGTGAAGACACTGGCCTAAAGGCTTTGGAACAGCACAATACCACAGACCGCCTCTGGTGGGAGTAATACAATACTCCTCTAAACATCACTCCCTTTCTCTGACACAGATAAAGCTATCACTGATCTAAAAGGCAGCTTGCACAAGTACAGATTCTATGGGATACGTTCATCCAGTGACTCTTTTGTTTTGCACAAAGGCCTGAGAGGTTGGGCTTTCCATCACCCCCCGCCCCCGCACACACACACATACACACACACCACCACCACCCCCACCAAAAAACAAACACCTGAATTTTATGTCCAGATGAGCTATGACACCACACTGGATAGGTTACCTGGGTTACCATCACTTGAGGGGCTCACATTATATTTTTAGATTGAACACATCCCATCGATTTCAGAGGGGACATACAGACAACGGAACAATCTGACACCAACAATTAATGGAAATGATTCATCGTACCTCCTTAACAGCAACGTCTTTGCGACAAAGAGGCGAGTGTTCCATTGCAAAACAGTGAGAGCGCCACTTCAGCTGGTATTCGGATCGCTCATCACGGTTCTACAATTGTGGAAGCAGCTTCCTCAGGACTTTTAAGAGGTTGAGTGACCCCTTGCCTCTGCTGGACACACACACACACACACACACACACACTGTTTTAGAAGTGTTGAACTGTTCAACATTGGTGTCCAAAGGTGATTGATATATGAAGTCCCTCTGACAAAAGTCATGAGTCCTGGATATTACCAGTATCATATTAAACCGGGGTGGATCATGATTAAAAAGAGTGATTACAATCTAATGATTTCTCTTCCATCCTGCCCTGTTGATAATAATTGTATTCTCACTTTAATTCATGAGTCTTTCAGAAAAAGAGAAAATGACTAAATATGAAGGCATCTGCTGCCGGATCCCACAGAGTGACCTCTGCACACTGGAGCCAACCACCTTCATTTTAATTAAAAATCTTTCAGTGCAGGAAGATTTGTGGAGCCACAATCTGGAAAATAGTTGGCAGTGGTGTGAATAAAATAGTGGAAATTGAAAATGAGCTCTGAAATAAATAATAAGGGGCCATATAAAGTCCATCTAAACAATGTCTTCAGATGTTCCCCAGACAAGACAGCTTTATTAGCTTTCACATAGTGTAAGATAAAGTGGACATCTATACACCATCTCTCACAGCTATAATTTATAAGCATAACCCAAAATGGCCAGATATTTATAGATCCGCTGGTGAAATGTTCCCCTCCAATGTTTATTGTGCGGTCAAGTGGATTAAAAAAAAGAAAAAAACTGACATGCATTTGGAGAGGAAATCATTTAGAGGTAGGGACAGGAAGGAGTATCGATTATTCTACTCTGAAAAAAGCTTTGAATGACAGAGTTGGCGAGGCCAAAGGTGCTACATATAGCACCAACAGTTGTCAGAATCACAATGAGCGCTACTCACAAGCCAATCTCATATTGCAGCCCGGGAGGTTACCTTGCATTAACGGGCTGCCGTCCCATGGACAGCGCTCAATGACAAAAACAGCCAAGCGACAACGGGGTGAAGACACTGAAGCACTGAACCCTGACTGTGTACATTTCAAGGCCCATTTGTAATCTGACAAAGACAGCAACAGAGCCACGGGGGTATATAAGAGGATGCATAAACAATAATAATGACCACGCCATAAAAGACGGCCGTCATGTCTCTTTGTCCTCCAACGTCACACACCAAGCTCTAGGGCAGTGTTACTGAAGAGAACCAGCATGTTTGTTGTTGGCAGGGTGTGGGTGATACGCACCAGAGAACTCCCGTCCCTGGATGCTGCTATGGTCTCACACAGCCTGTTGGTGCGTGTTGCCCTTGGTGTGGCTGAGCAGGTGCACCTCTGAGGTGATCTACAAACACAAACACTGTGGTCAGAGGTCACTGCTGCAGACACAATGGAGACAGAGGCAGGAGAGGGGTCATCAGGGACCCACGGGACACTGGTGAAATTATATACTACAAGAGCTTTTCAATAGGACATGACCTGCCACCTCTGCAGCTCTGAAACAGTGGTTGGCAAAGACAATTGGGATTCGTTAGACATTTAAATTCTATAACGGTCTAGACATATTTCAGTTTACAGACGTAATTTATGAATATGTTAATTATTCATGAAGTGATTTCAGTTCACAATATGAAGCAGCTGGACAGTGGACAATATTGTCTTCAAGTCTGTGGAAAGAAGCTCATTGCAGATACTTCACTGTGCTACATATCATTAAATAAAGTGCTGCTAAAGGCTGCTAACCCGACATGATCTCTGGTGTCAGATGCAGGCCAAGGTCGTCCACCATTTTGACATGATCCTCCTTTCACCTTCAACAGCCCCCTGCGTCTGATGCTGGTTTGAAGCATCAAGGGGCGGTAGAAAGAAGAATGTTCAATGCACTCGCCAGGACAACATAACCATTCATCTCCACTGCATCCAAGTGGAGATGAATGTGAACATAAAACACTTCATGCATCTATATGGTAGATCCTGTTTTTTTATTGGACGACATCAACTGGCTTGGAGAGCCAAAACAAACTTGATGAAAGTCTTAACGATTCTGACCATTGGTCCCTCCTGTGACTGTCTGCAGCCAGCTGGCCCAGATCTGTGTGTGTGTGTGTGTGTGTTAATATTTGGTGATTCTTTGACGCAGTGTGCTGACAGAACCTCTCACTGTAAGCCTGCCTGAGCTAAATGTTCATGGAGTTTTGTTTTCTTTCAACTCAACATGTCTTTTTTACTCACTCGCCCTCCCCAAAGGTTTCTGCAGTATGACTGTCTTTTCCTCCCCGAGTTTGTCCCTCAGCTGTTTCGCCTTCAGCTGTTCCTACTACTTTTTTTCTTCACCTCTGCAGTGATTTTGGCAAAATATGGATATACAGATCATTCATCTCTTTGTTTTTGTCTCCTTCCTTATCACCAACGCACTCGGAAGTCATCGAATCAGATGGGCTCTGGGGCCTGTCTAGATGTTCTGGGTGGCAGCCTCACAGCTAAGAGAAGGTCAGACAAAATAAGTAGGCCTTTGACTTTCAGTCTACCGGGTTAAATCCTTGTCATAATATGGTGAGGGGCTTGTAAATGAGTGGAGGGAGGTGTTGTCCACCACTGCACTTCACACATGGAGAAAGAGGTTGTGTTGAGTGGATACAATTACGCCAATTAAGACTCAAATAAAAAGTAAAACAACTTTTGCGTGATGGTCAGGACAGATTATTGTGCATGTGGTCAATAAGTCAATAACCCCTTCTTTTTGATGAAGTGTACATCCACTCCATAGTGATAGTGACACCTGATGTAGGGGTGAGGACATGTTAGTTCAGGTTCATTGGATTTTATTGTGTTTGTGACTGTCACCAATATGAGATGATACATTTTTGTCTGGCAACAACCAAAGAGCACTTGCTTGAACACAAAAGACATCCACCCACAGCTATTCTTCACAGTGAATGGTGCTGTAATAACATTACACAGAGCTGCAGTCTGCACATTGGGTGGGTGTGTGTGTTGGGGGGGGGGGGGGGGCTCCTTAAGATTGACTTTGTTTAGGCGGAGAAGCACCCTTGGGAGTGCCTGGCCCCCCAGCCTGCCCCACCCTGCTGCTCCATCTCTCAGCACTCACAGTAGAAAGCTATGTGGGGTCCAGCACCCTCTCCAGTTTCACCGCTGCCATGGGAGCCTCAGCCCAGTGTGGAGCAGATGTGGCCATACCCTGCAAGGCCCCCCCCAGCCCCACTGTCCTCCGAGGGCCAACAGTCCAGTGAGCCCATCAGGGTGGGGGTAGGTCTGGGGATGGGGAGAGCACCAGAGCAGGGACCGGGACTGATAAGGTCATGTCTGCCGGTGGGACTGTGGCTGAAGGTTGGGTGGGATCTGGGGCTTAGGGAGGGGTAAGAGCTGCTATGGGGGGAGGTGTGTCTTCACAGGGAGTTTCGACACACTGCCCAGAGTCCTGTACATTCTCTGCTGGGGGCTGCACCGACAGTCACACACAAACTCAATTAAAAGACGTGCATATTTCAAGCAATTCACAAAATCAAGTCAAAACATGAAATCATGCAGGTTCACGCCCTAATCAACCATGTATGACTGACATCTGTGTTTTAAACTCAACCAGCAGGTAAAATACACTCTTACAGTGTGTTATGTGGAATCGGGACATTTATTTCACAATGTGTCAGATAAAACAGAGTAAAGAGTAAAGTAAAAGAGTAAAAGTAAATTTATAGGAGCTAGAAGTTAAGTGAATGAGTGCCCACTGGGTAATGAAATCTATATCGTAGCATGGCGAGATGACAGTTTTTGCAGCATGCCTTTGGGCACAGCTGTTTGGGATTGTTAACATTTTTTGTTGTGTTTGTGCCGTGCCAACAGCCAAGGAAACTGCAAAAGGCTCTAACCACAAAACGATTCATGTGTGCACGTCTTTGCCTGTTCACATTACACGACATGCAAATGTCAATGATCCATAACTGCATATACAGAAGTTAAAGTTACTATGTAAGTCCTTCAAGTCCATTCACAGATCAGGCTGTATTGGGCAAAAGGCTTTCATCATGATCAATATCCATTTCCTGCAGCATCAGATTACACAGCACTCCCCATATTGAACTAATGCTTTAGCCAACTTTAACTGACACTCTCATCTACACCTTCCAAAGATCGCATGGCCAAAGAGTGAGAGACTCAACAAATTGAATAATACAAACGCTTCACCAGCAGCAATCAAGCTGTACTGCTTGATAACACAGTGGAACCCATTTGATCACAGGCATGGTGCATAAATAGAAATACTGTGGTACATCATTTTCCAACCAGTCTTGGTTGGTTGACAGTGATGATGACACAATTTAAATGAGATAAACAGATGAGTTCATCTTATTGGGTAACCTAAAGAACCACAGAACAAATATCATCTTTCCCAGTGGACAGTACATAGAGTAATAGATTCATTCTGGTGACTGTGTTGCTATACTGGAGAATAGATGCCGGAGAATGCGAATCAAACAAAAAGGAGATATTTGTGTGCACAGATTTGGAATTGGGTGGCCTCTGCAGCACCAACGCAGCACAGTGCGCCACCATTGTTGTTGTTAGTGCTGTTAGTATTGTCGGCGAGTACCATAATTGCACGATCAGTATCAGAATACGTCCAGTGGTTCCTGATCTGTACCCCACCTGGTGTGAAGAGGGAGCTAGGAGACGGAGAAAAACACCCAAAGTCTACGAGAAGGAGAAAACGTTGATCCGATCCGAGTTATGGTAATCCCATTCTCTCCGTTGCCACTAAGTTGACACTTAGCTTTGAAGTGCAACTTCTCAATGTTCTTGTCTCTCAAGAGGTGGGCCGATGGCATCATCAGCTCAGGAAATGCGTAACGGTATCCAGATCCAGTTCAAATCAAATTTCCATCAATCAAAAAGGATTGTAGATGGGCCCAAAACACTGGCTCCATGTGGATGAAACATCCCTACAATTTTGAAGATACACTTTACTTGTCTGTGGCTTTAGTACTTTTTCAATGAGCAAACAGGGAGGTTGCACCGAGAATCTTATTTCATTGTCAATTCAAAGTTGTCACTGTGTTAAGGAGTAGCCAATAAACACTCAAATCTCCTTGATTCAAAGCCAATACTATTGATCCGTTGTGTTATTTACGGACAGAGACCAGACACCGGCACTTGAAAGCAAGGCAAGCAAGGAACTGAAAGTCGGGTTGAGAGTAAGGGTGAGAGATAAAAAAGAATGAAAGATCCAGCCTATGTCAGCTTTGACAACATCTTCAGCACTTTGAGGGACTTCCAATGCTGAATATTCAGAGGCGGTCAGCTGTGGGGAGCTTTCCCCTGAACTCAATGCAGACACTGAGGCAGACACAACTGATTTATGGGGATCATGTGGGGTGTGGTAATTGAGAGTAAAGCTTCAACGCGCTTTTAGTTAATACAAGTCAGGTCAATGAAAGATGTGTTCAGCAGCAGGTCTGCTGATTACAGCTGGTTAAAAGAAAAAAAAAAACATTTTTGCTGCTCCTCTGACAGATAGCCAACAGAGAATGGAAGCGCCATAAAGTGGCTTTCAGCAGTAGTAACTGCACACATTTACCTAGATAAAACCATTGCATAATATGAATAATATGAATAATGAAAAGATGTTGAGCTTTGGGACATCTTACCTAAAGACCTAAAAAGAATAATTGCC
>NW_027613783.1:0-7500 GCF_965212315.1 Lampetra planeri
CCCACCCACCCACTCACCCACCCACTCACCCACCCACCCACTCACCACCCACCCACTCACCCACCCACCCCTCACCACTCACCCATCCACCCACCCACTCACCCACCCACCCCCACCCACCCCCCACCCCCACCCACCCACCCACCCACTCACTCACCCACCCACCCACTCACCCACCCCACTCACTCACTCACCCACCACCCACCCTCCCACTCACCCCACCCACCCACCCACCACTCCACCCACTCACCCACCCACCCACTCACCACCCACCCACCCACCCACCCACTCCCACCCACCCACCCACCCACTCACCCACCCACCCACTCACCCACCCACCCACCACCCACCATCACCACCCACCCACCACTCACCCATCCCCCACACCCACCCACCCCACCCACCCACCCACTCACTCCCCACCCACACCACCCACCCCACCCACCCACCCACTCACTCACCCACCCACCCACTCCACTCACCCACCCACTCACCCACCCACCCCACTCCACTCACCACTCACTCCACCCACCCACCCCACACCCACTCCACCCACCCACCTCACCCACCCACCCACTCACTCACTCACCCACCCACCCACTCACCCTCCCCACTCACCCCCCACCCACTCACCCACTCACCCACTCACCCACTCACCCACTCACCTCACCCACTCCACCCACCCACCACTCACCCACCCACTCACCCACCCACCCCACCCACCTCACCCACTCACCACCCACCCACTCACCCACCCACTCACCACCACTCACGTCCCACTCACTCACCCACCCACTCACCCACCCACCCACCCACCCACTCACCCACCCACTCACCCACCCACTCACCCACCCACTCACCCACTCCACCCACACCCACTCACCCACCCCCACCCACCCACTCACCCCCACCCACTCACCCACTCCCACCCACCCCACTCACCCACCCACTCACCCACCACACCCACCCACTCACCCACCCACCCACCCACCACACCCACCCACCACCACCCACTCACCCACCCACTCACCCACCACTCACTCACCCACCCACCCACCCACTCACCCACCCACTCACCCACCCACCCACTCACCCACCTCACCCACCCCACTCACCCACCCACTCACCCACTCCACTCACCTCACCCACCTCACCCACCCACTCACCCACCCACCCACTCACCCCACCCCACTCACCCACCCACCCACTCCACTCACCCACTCACCCACCCACTCCACCCACTCACCCACTCACCACTCACCCACCCACCACTCACTCACCCACTCCACCCACTCCACCCACCCACTCACCCACCCACCCACTCACTCACCACCCACTCACCCACTCACCCACCCACTCACCCACTCACCCCACCCATCACCCACTCACCCACTCCACACCACCCACCTCACCCCACTCACCCACTCACCCACTCCACCCACTCACCCACCCCACTCACCCACCCACTCACCCACCCTCACCCACCCACTCACCCACCCACTCACCCACCCACACCACCCACTCACCCACCCACCCACCCACTCACCCACCCACCCACCCACTCACCCACCCACCCACCCACCACCCACCCCACTCACCCACCCACTCACCCACTCCACTCACCCACCCACCACCACTCACCACCACTCACCCACTCACCCACCCACTCACCCACCACTCACCCACTCACCCACTCACCCACCCACTCACCACCCACTCACCCACCCCACTCACCCACTCACCCACCCACTCACTCACCCACCCACCCACCCACTCACCCACCCACCCACCCACCCACCCACTCACCCACCCACCCACTCACCCACCCACCCACTCACCCACCCACCCACTCACCCACCCACACCACTCACCCACCCACCCACTCACCCACTCACCCACCACCCACCACTCACCCACCCACCCACCCACTCACCCACCCACCCACCCACCACCCACCCACTCACCCACCCACCCACTCACCCACTCCACTCACTCACTCACCCACTCACCCACCCACCCCACTCACCCACCCACCCACCCACCCACTCACCCACCCACTCACCCACCCACCCACTCACTCACCCACCCACCCACCCACCCACTCACCCACCCACTCACCCACCCACCCACCCACCCACTCACCCCACCCACCCACTCACCCACTCACTCCACCCACCACCCACCCACCCACTCACCTCCACCCACCCACTCACACCACCCACCCCACCCACCCACTCACTCACCTCACCCACCCACCCACCCACCACCACCCACTCACTCACCCACCCACCCACCCACCCACTCACCCACTCCACTCACCCACCCACCCACTCACTCACCCACCCACTCACCCACCCACTCACCACCCACTCACCCACTCCACCCACTCACTCACTCACCCACCCACCCACCCACTCACCCACCCACTCACCCACTACCCACTCACCCACTCACCCACTCACCCACTCACCTCACTCACCCACCCACCCACCCACTCACCCACCCACTCACCCACCCACTCACTCACCCACTCACCCACCCCCACCCACCCACTCACCACTCACTCACCACCCACCCACCCACCCACTCACCCACCCACTCACCCACCACCCACCCACTCACCCACCCACCCACCCACCCACTCACCCACCCACTCACCCACTCCACCCACTCACCCACTCACCCACTCACCCACCCACCTCTCACCCACTCACACCACTCACCCACCCACCACCCACCCACTCACCCACCCACTCACCCACCCACCACTCACTCACTCACCCACCCACCCACCCACCCACTCACCCACCCACTCACCCACTACCCACCCCACTCACCCACTCACTCACCCACTCACCCACCCACTCACCCACCACTCACCCACCCACTCACTCACCCACTCACCCACCCACTCACCACCCACTCACCCACCCACTCACCCCACCACCCACTCACCACCCCACTCACCCACCCCCACCCACTCACCCACCCACTCACCCACCCACTCACCCACTCCACCCACTCACCCACTCACCCACTCACCCACTCACCACTCACCCACTCACCCACTCACCCACCACCCACCCCACTCACCCACTCACCCACCCACCCACCCACTCACCCACCCACTCACCCACCCACTCACCCACTCACACCCACTCACCCACCCACTCACCCACCCACTCACCCACCCACTCACTCACCCCACTCACCCACTCACCCACTCACCCACCCACTCACCCACCCACTCACCCACTCACTCACTCACTCACCATCCACCATCCACCCACCCACCCACTCACCCACCCACCCACCACCCACCCACTCACCCACCTCACCCACCCACTCACTCCACTCACCCACCCACCACCCACCCACTCACCCACCCACTCACTCACTCACTCACCCACTCACCCACCCACTCACTCACTCACTCACCCACTCACCCACTCACTCACTCACCCACCCACCCATTCACCCACCCACTCACCCACTCACCACCCACTCACCCACTCACTCACCTCACCACCCACCCACTCACCCACTCACCCACCACTCACCCACTCACCCACCCACTCACCCCACCTCACCACCCACTCACCCACCCACCCACCCACCCACTCACCCACCCACCCACCCCACCCACCACTCACCCACCCACTCACCCACTCACCCACCCACTCACCCACCCACTCACTCACTCACTCACCACTCACTCACTCACCACTCACTCACCACTCACTCACCTACTCACTCACCAACTCACTCACCTACTCACTCACCACTCACTCACCTCTCACTCACCAACTCACTCACCACTCACTCACCACTCACTCACCACTCACCCACTCACTCACCACTCACCACCACTCACTCACCAACTCATACACCCACTCACTCACCCACCCACTTACCTCACTCACCACTCACTCACTCACCACTCACTCACCACTCACTCACCTACTCACTCACCACTCATACACTCACTCATACACTCACCACTCACTCACCACTCACTCACCCACCCACTCACCCACTCACTCACCCACTCACCCACCCACCCACTCACCCACCCACTCACCCACTCACTCACCCACTCACCCACTCACTCACTCACCACTCACCCACCCACTCACCCACCCACTCACCCACTCACTCACCCACTCACCCACTCACTCACTCACCCACCCACTCACTCACCCACCCACTCACCCACTCACTCACCCACTCACCCACCCACCCACTCACCCACCCACTCACCCACTCACTCACCCACTCACCCACTCACTCACTCACTCACCCACCCACTCACCCACCCACTCACCCACTCACTCACCCACTCACCCACTCACTCACTCACCCACCCACTCACCCACTCACCCCACTCACCCACCCACTCACCCACTCACCCACTCACCCACCTCACCCACTCACCCACCCACTCACCCACTCACCCACCCACCCACCCACCACTCACCCACCCACCCACCCACCCACCCACTCACCCACTCACCCACCCACTCACCCACCCACCCACCCACCCACCCACTCACCACTCACCCACCCACTCACCCACTCCACCCACCCACCTACCCACTCACCCACCCACTCATCCACTCACCCACCCACTCACCCACCCACCCACTCACCCACCCACTCACTCACCCACTCACCCACCCACTCACCCACCCACCCACTCACCCCACCCACTCATCCACTCACCCACTCACCCACCCACTCACACACCCACCCACTCACTCACCCACTCACCCACCCACCCACCCACCCACCCCACTCACCCACCCACTCACCCACTCACCCACTCACCCACCCACTCACCCACCCACCCACCCACTCCACCCACCCACTCACTCACCCACCCACTCACCCACCCACTCACCCACCCACTCACCCACTCACTCACCCACTCACCCACTCACCCACCCACCACCTCACCACCCACTCCACTCACCACTCACTCACCCACTCACCCACTCACCCACTCCACTCACCCACCCACTCACCCACTCACCCACCCACTCACCACCCACCCACCCACCCACTCACCCACCCACCCACCCACTCACCCACCCACCCACTCACCCACCCACTCACCCACCACCCACTCACCCACCCACCCACTCACCCACCCACCCACTCACCCACTCACCCATCCCACCCACCCACTCACCCACCCACCCACCCACTCACCCACCCACCCACCCACCCACCCACTCACTCACCCACCCCACCCACTCACCCACCCACTCACTCACTCACCCACTCACCCACCCACCCACTCACCCACCCACCCACCCACTCACCCACCCACTCACCCACCCACTCACCTCACTCACTCACCCACCCACCCACCCACTCACCCACCCATCCACCCACCCACCCACTCACCCACCCACCCACTCACCCACCCACCCACTCACCCACTCACCCATCACCCACCCACCCACTCACCCATCCACCCACCCACTCACCCACCCACCCACCCACCCACTCACACTCACCCACCCACCCACCCACCCACCCACCCACTCACTCACCCACCCACCCACCCACTCACCCACCCACTCACCCCACCCACCCACTCACTCACCCACCCACCCACCCACCCACCCACTCACCCACCCACTCACCCACCCACCCACTCACTCACTCACCCACCCACCCACTCACCCACCCACTCACCCACTCACCCACTCACCTACTCACCCACTCACCCACTCACTCACTCACCCACTCCACCCACCCACTCACCCACCCACTCACCCACCCACTCACTCACCCACTCACCCACCCACCTCACCCACCCACTCACCCACTCACTCACTCACTCACCCACTCACCCACCCACTCACCCACCCACCCACCCACCCACTCACCCACCCACCCACCCACTCACCCACCCACCCACTCACCCACTCACCCACTCACCCACTCACCCACCCACTCACCCACCCACTCACCCACTCACCCCCACCCACCCACTCACCCACCCACTCACCCACCCACCCACTCACTCACTCACCCACCCACCCACCCACTCACCCACCCACTCACCCACTTACCCACCCACTCACCCACTCACTCACTCACCCACCCACCCACTCACCCACCCACTCACCCACCCACTCACTCACCCACCCACTCACCCACCCACTCACTCACCCACTCACCCACCCACTCACCCACCCACTCACCCACCACCTCACTCACCCACCCACTCACCCCACCCCACTCACCCACCCACCCACTCACCCACCCACTCACCCACTTACCCACCCACTCACCCACTCACCCACCCCACTCACCCACTCACCCACTCACCCACCCACTCACCCACTCACCCACCCACCCACCCACTCACCCACCCACTCACCCACCCACTCACCCACTCACCCACTCACCCACCCACTCACCCACCCCACTCACCCACCCACTCACTCACCCACTCACCCACTCACCCACCCACTCACCCCACCTCACTCACTCACTCACCCATCCATCCACCCACCCACTCACCCACCCACCCACCCACTCACCCACCCACCCACCCACTCACCTCACCCACCCACCCACTCACCCACCCACTCACTCACTCACTCACCCACTCACCCACCCACCCACTCACCACCCACCCACCCACCCACCCACCCACCACTCACCCACCCACTCACCCACCCACCCACTCACTCACCCACCCACCCACCCCACTCACCCACCCATCCACCCACCCACTCACCCACCCATCCACCCACCCACTCACCCACCCACCCACTCACCCACCCACCCACTCACCCACTCACCCCATCCACCCACCCACCCACTCACCCATCCACCCACCCACCCACTCACCCACCCACCCACCCACTCACTCACCCACCCACCCACCCACTCACTCACTCACCCACCCACCCACCCACCCACCCACTCACCCACCCACCCACTCACCCACCCACCCACTCACCCACCCACCCACCCACCCACCCACTCACCCACCCACTCACCCACCCACCCACTCACTCACCCACCCACCCACCCACTCACCCACCCACTCACCCACTTACCCACCTCACCCACTCACCCACTCACCCACTCACTCACTCACCCACCCACCCACTCACCCACCCACTCACCCACCACTCACTCACCCACCCACTCACCCACTCACCCACCCACTCACCCACCCACTCACCCACTCACCCACTCACTCACTCACTCAACCACCCACTCCACCCACTCACCCACCCACCCACCCACCCACCCACTCACCCACTTACCCACCCACTCACCCACTCACCCACTCACCCACCCACTCACCCACTCACCCACCCACTCACCCACCCACTCACCCACTCACCCACCCACCCACCCACTCACCCACCCACTCACCCACCCACCCACTCACTCACCCACCCACCCACCCACTCACCCACCCACCCACTCACCCACCCACTCACCCACTTACCCACCCACTCACCCACT
>NW_027613783.1:15000-33681 GCF_965212315.1 Lampetra planeri
ACCCACTCACCCACAAACTCACTCACTCACCCACTCACTCACTCACTCACCCACTCACTCACCCACTCACTCACTCACTCACCCACCCACCCACTCACCCACCCACTCACCCACAAACTCACTCACTCACCCACTCACTCACTCACCCACCCACTCACTCACCCACCCACTCACTCACTCACCCACCCACCCACTCACCCACCCACTCACCCACAAACTCACTCACTCACCCACCCACCCACTCACCCACCCACTCACTCACCCACCCACCCACTCACCCACCCACTCACTCACTCACTCACCCACCCACTCACCCACAAACTCACTCACCACCTGGTGAGTCAAGGTTTGTGTCTCCACACAGAGACAGTTTATTGAGACCGCGGTGGGGGTCACGGGGGGGTCACGGGGGGGTCACGGGGGGGTCACTGTGGTAGGCGGACGTTGCAGATGAGGGGGTCTTTGCGGAACACCGGCTCCTTGAGGGTGACGGCCATGAAGCCTGCGGGGGGTGAGCAAGTGGTGAGTGGGTGGGTGAGTAGTGGGTGGGTGGGTGAGTGAGTGGTGAGTGAGTGGGTGGGTGGGTGAGTGGGTGGGTGGGTGAGTAGTGGGTGGGTGGGTGAGTGAGTGGGTGGGTGAGTGAGTGGTGAGTGGGTGGGTGGGTGGGTGGGTGAGTGGTGGGTGGGTGGGTGGGTGAGTGAGTGGGTGGGTGAGTGGTGAGTGGGTGGGTGAGTGGTGAGTGGGTGGGTGGGTGAGTGAGTGGGTGGGTGAGTGGGTGGGTGGGTGAGTGAGTGAGTGAGTGGGTGAGTGAGTGAGTGGGTGGGTGGGTGAGTGAGTGAGTGGGTGGGTGAGTGAGTGGGTGGGTGAGTGAGTGAGTGGTGAGTGGGTGGGTGAGTGAGTGGGTGGGTGGGTGAGTGAGTGAGTGGGTGGGTGAGTGAGTGAGTGGTGAGTGGGTGGGTGAGTGAGTGGGTGGGTGAGTAGTGGGTGGGTGGGTGAGTGAGTGAGTGGGTGGGTGGGTGGGTGAGTGGTGAGTGGGTGGGTGAGTGAGTGGGTGGGTGAGTGAGTGAGTGAGTGGGTGGGTGGGTGAGTGGTGAGTGAGTGAGTGGGTGGGTGGGTGAGTGGTGAGTGAGTGAGTGGGTGGGTGGGTGAGTGAGTGGGTGGGTGAGTGAGTGAGTGGTGAGTGGGTGGGTGAGTGAGTGAGTGAGTGGGTGGGTGGGTGAGTGAGTGAGTGGGTGAGTGAGTGGTGAGTGGGTGGGTGAGTGAGTGAGTGGGTGGGTGGGTGAGTAGTGGGTGGGTGGGTGAGTGAGTGAGTGGGTGGGTGAGTGAGTGGTGAGTGGGTGGGTGGGTGGGTGGGTGAGTGGTGAGTGGGTGGGTGAGTGGTGAGTGGGTGGGTGAGTGAGTGGGTGGGTGAGTGAGTGAGTGAGTGGGTGGGTGGGTGAGTGGTGAGTGAGTGAGTGGGTGGGTGGGTGAGTGGTGAGTGAGTGAGTGGGTGGGTGGGTGGTGAGTGAGTGGGTGGGTGAGTGAGTGGTGACTGGGTGGGTGAGTGAGTGGTGACTGGGTGGGTGAGTGGTGACTGGGTGGGTGTGTGAGTGAGTGTGTGGTGAGTGTGTGAGTGAGTGAGTGGGTGAGTGGGTGAGTGAGTGGGTGGATGAGTGTGTGGTGAGTGTGTGAGTGAGTGGGTGGGTGGGTGTGTGGTGAGTGGGTGGGTGGGTGAGTGTGTGGTGAATGGGTGGGTGAGTGGGTGGGTGGGTGAGTGGTGAGTGAGTGAGTGAGTGGGTGGGTGGTGAGTGAGTGGGTGGGTGAGTGAGTGGTGACTGGGTGGGTGAGTGAGTGGTGACTGGGTGGGTGAGTGAGTGGTGACTGGGTGGGTGAGTGAGTGGTGACTGGGTGGGTGTGTGAGTGTGTGGTGAGTGTGTGAGTGAGTGAGTGGGTGAGTGAGTGGGTGGGTGAGTGTGTGGTGAGTGGGTGTGTGGTGAGTGCGTGAGTGGGTGAGTGGGTGGGTGGGTGGGTGAGTGGGTGGGTGGTGAGTGGGTGGGTTGGTGAGTGGGTGGGTGGGTGAGTGGTGAGTGAGTGGGTGGGTGGTGAGTGGGTGGGTTGGTGTGGTGAGTGTGTGAGTGAGTGGGTGGGTGTGTGGTGAGTGGGTGGGTGAGTGGGTGGGTGGGTGAGTGGGTGGGTGGGTGAGTGGGTGGGTGGGTGAGTGAGTGTGTGGTGAGTGCGTGGGTGGGTGGGTGAGTGGGTGAGTGGGTGAGTGGGTGAGTGGGTGGGTGGGTGAGTGGGTGGGTGGGTGAGTGGGTGAGTGGGTGGGTGGGTGAGTGGGTGGGTGAGTGGGTGGGTGGGTGAGTGGGTGGGTGAGTGGGTGAGTGGGTGGGTGAGTGGGTGGGTGAGTGGGTGGGTGAGTGGGTGGGTGAGTGAGTGGGTGTGTGAGTGGGTGTGTGAGTGAGTGTATGAGTGAGTGGTGAGAGAGTGTGTTTTTGAGTGAGTGGTGAGTGAGTGGGTGAGTGTATGGTGTGTGAGTGGTGAGCGAGTGGTGAGTGGTGAGTGAGTGGGTGAGTGTATGGTGTGTGAGTGAGTGGTGAGTGAGTGGTGAGTGGTGAGCGAGTGGTGGGTGCTCACCCATCTTCTGAGCACGTTTTATCGCCTTGGTGATCTGCTTCTGCTTCTTGCTGCACAGACCTGGGGAGAGAGTCACTCACCACCTCACCACCTCCTCACCACCTCACCCTCACCACCTCACCACCCACTCATCAGTATAGTGGTGGTGAGTGTGGTGGTGAGTGTGGTGGTGAGTGTAGTGTTGGTGAGTGTGGCGGTGAGTGTGGCGGTGAGTGTGGTGGTGGTGAGTGTAGTGGTGAGTGTAGTGGTGAGTGTGGCGGTGAGTGTGGTGGTGGTGAGTGTAGCGGTGAGTGTGGTGGTGAGTGTGGTGGTGGTGAGTGTAGTGGTGAGTGTGGTGGTGAGTGTAGTGGTGGTGAGTGTAGTGGTGAATGGTGGTGAGTGTAGTGGTGGTGAGTGTGGCGGTGAGTGTAGCGGTGAGTGTAGCGGTGAGTGTGAGTGTGGCGGTGAGTGTGGTGGTGGTGAGTGTAGTGGTGGTGAGTGTAGTGGTGAGTGTAGTGGTGAGTGTGGCGGTGAGTGTAGTGGTGAGTGTGGCGGTGAGTGTAGTAGTGGTGAGTGTGGTTGTGAGTGTGGTGGTGAGTGTAGTGGTGAGTGTGGTGGTGAGTGTGGTGGTGGTGAGTGTAGTGGTGAGTGTGGTGGTGGTGAGTGTGGTGGTGAGTGTGGTGGTGAGTGTAGTGGTGAGTGTAGTGGTGAGTAGTGGTGAGTGTGGTGGTGGTGAGTGTAGTGGTGAGTGTAGTGGTGAGTGTAGTGGTGGTGAGTGTAGTGGTGAGTGTAGTGGTGAGTAGTGGTGAGTGTGGTGGTGGTGAGTGTAGTGGTGAGTGTAGTGGTGAGTGCAGTGGTGGTGAGTGTGGTGGTGGTGAGTGTAGTGGTGAGTGTAGTGGTGGTGAGTGTAGTGGTGATGGTGAGTGTAGTGGTGGTGGTGAGTGCAGTGGTGGTGAGTGTGGTGGTGGTGAGTGTAGTGGTGGTGAGTGTGGTGAGTGTAGTGGTGGTGGTGAGTGCAGTGGTGGTGAGTGTGGTGGTGGTGAGTGTAGTGGTGAGTGTAGTGGTGGTGAGTGTGGTGGTGATGGTGAGTGTAGTGGTGGTGAGTGTAGTGGTGAGTGTGGTGAGTGTAGTGGTGGTGGTGAGTGTGGTGGTGGTGAGTGTAGTGGTGAGTGTAGTGATGAGTGTGGTGGTGGTGAGTGTAGTGGTGAGTGTAGTGGTGAGTGTAGTGGTGGTGAGTGTAGTGGTGGTGGTGAGTGTGGTGGTGAGTGTAGTGGTGGTGGTGAGTGTGGTGGTGAGTGTAGTAGTGGTGAGTGTAGTGGTGGTGGTGAGTGTGGTGGTGAGTGTAGTGGTGGTGGTGAGTGTGGTGGTGAGTGTAGTAGTGGTGAGTGTAGTGGTGGTGGTGAGTGTGGTGGTGAGTGTAGTGGTGGTGGTGAGTGTGGTGGTGAGTGTAGTAGTGGTGAGTGTAGTGGTGGTGGTGAGTGTGGTGGTGGTGAGTGTAGTGGTGAGTGTAGTAGTAGTGAGTGTAGTGGTGGTGGTGAGTGTGGTGGTGAGTGTAGTGGTGGTGGTGAGTGTGGTGGTGAGTGGTGAGTGTAATGGTGGTGAGTGTGGTGGTGGTGAGTGTAGTGGTGAGTGTGGTGGTGAGTGTAGTGGTGGTGAGTGTGGTGGTGAGTGTAGTGGTGGTGAGTGTAGTGGTGAGTGTGGTGGTGAGTGTAGTGGTGAGTGTGGTGGTGGTGAGTGTGGTGGTGAGTGTGGTGGTGAGTGTAGTGGTGGTGGTGAGTGTAGTGGTGGTGAGTGTGGTGGTGGTGAGTGTAGTGGTGAGTGTAGTGGTGGTGAGTGTGGTGGTGGTGAGTGTGGTGGTGGTGAGTGTAGTGGTGAGTGTAGTGGTGGTGAGTGTAGTGGTGAGTGTGGTGGTGAGTGTAGTGGTGGTGAGTGTGGTGGTGGTGAGTGTAGTGGTGAGTGTAGTGGTGGTGAGTGTGGTGGTGAGTGTGGTGGTGAGTGTAGTGGTGGTGAGTGTGGCGGTGAGTGTGGTGGTGAGTGTGGTGGTGAGTGTGGTGGTGAGTGTAGTAGTGGTGAGTGTGGTGGTGGTGAGTGTAGTGGTGAGTGTAGTGGTGAGTGTGGCGGTGAGTGTAGTGGTGAGTGTAGTAGTGGTGAGTGTGGCGGTGGTGAGTGTGGTGGTGGTGAGTGTAGTGGTGAGTGTGGTGGTGGTGAGTGTGGTGGTGAGTGTGGTGGTGAGTGTGGTGGTGAGTGTGGTGGTGGTGAGTGTGGTGGTGAGTGTAGTGGTGAGTGTGGTGGTGAGTGTGGTGGTGAGTGTGGTGGTGAGTGTAGTGGTGAGTGTGGTGGTGAGTGTAGTGGTGAGTGTGGTGGTGAGTGTAGTGGTGTAGTGGTGAGTGTGGTGGTGAGGGTGTGGTGGTGAGTGTGGTGGTGGTGGTGAGTGTGGTGGTGAGTGGTGAGTGTAGTGGTGAGTGTGTAGTGGTAAGTGTGGTGGTGGTGAGTGTACTAGTGGTGAGTGTAGGTGGTGGTGAGTGTAGAGTGAGTCTAGTGTACGTGGTGAGTGGTGAGTGACTAGTGGTGAGTGTAGTGGTGGTGAGTGTAGTGGTGAGTGTAGTGGTGAGTGGTGGTGAGTTGCTCAACCAGTGATGTGACGTCCGTAGATTTTCCCGGTGTACGACGAAATGAACTGGGACAGCATCTGTGCAGACACACAGAGTGGTGAGTGGTGAGTGGGGTGAGTGAGTGGGTGGGTGAGTGAGTGAGTGGGTGAGTGAGTGGGTGGGTGGGTGGGTGAGTGAGTGGGTGGGTGAGTGAGTGGGTGGGGTGGGTGGGTGAGTGGGTGGGTGGGTGGGTGAGTGAGTGGGTGGGTGGGTGGGTGAGTGAGTGGGTGGGTGAGTGAGTGGGTGAGTGGTGGTGGGTGGGTGAGTGGGTGGGTGGGTGGGTGAGTGGGTGGGTGGGTGAGTGAGTGAGTGGGTGAGTGAGTGGGTGAGTGAGTGGGTGGGTGAGTGAGTGGGTGAGTGGGTGGGTGGATGAGTGAGTGAGTGAGTGGGTGAGTGAGTGAGTGAGTGGGTGAGTGAGTGAGTGAGTGGGTGGGTGAGTGAGTGAGTGAGTGGGTGAGTGAGTGAGTGAGTGGGTGAGTGAGTGGGTGGGTGAGTGAGTGAGTGGTGGGTGGGTGGTGAGTGAGTGAGTGAGTGGGTGGGGTGCGTGGGTGAGTGAGTGGGTGAGTGGGTGGGTGAGTGAGTGGGTGAGTGGGTGGGTGAGTGGGTGGGTGAGTGAGTGGTGAGCGAGTGGTGAGCGAGTGGTGAGCGAGTGGTGAGCGAGTGGTGAGCGAGTGAGTGAGTGGGTGAGTGGGTGAGTGAGTGAGTGGGTGAGTGAGTGAGTGAGTGGTGGGTGAGTGAGTGAGTGAGTAGGTGAGTGAGTGAGTGAGTAGGTGAGTGAGTGGGTGGGTGAGTGACGTGGGTGGGTGGGTGAGTGGGTGAGTGGGTGGGTGAGTGGTGAGTGGGTGAGTGAGTGAGTGGGTGAGTGGTGAGTGGGTGAGTGAGTGAGTGGGTGGGTGGGGTGAGTGGGTGGGGTGGGTGAGTGGGTGGGTGGGTGAGTGAGTGAGTGGGTGAGTGAGTGGGTGAGTGAGTGGGTGGGTGAGTGGGTGAGTGGGTGGGTGGATGAGTGAGTGAGTGAGTGGGGTGAGTGAGTGAGTGAGTGGGTGGGTGAGTGAGTGGGTGAGTGAGTGAGTGAGGGGGTGAGTGAGTGGGTGGGTGAGTGAGTGGGTGGGTGGGTGAGTGAGTGAGTGAGTGGGTGAGTGAGGTGAGTGAGTGGGTGAGTGGGTGGGTGGGTGGGTGAGTGAGTGGGTGGGTGAGTGAGTGGGTGAGTGGGTGGGTGGTGGTGGGTGGGTGGGTGGGTGAGTGGGTGGGTGGGTGAGTGAGTGAGTGGGTGAGTGAGTGGGTGAGTGAGTGGGTGGGTGAGTGATGGGTGAGTGGGTGGGTGGATGAGTGAGTGAGTGAGTGGGTGGGTGAGTGAGTGAGTGAGTGGGTGAGTGAGTGAGTGAGTGGGTGAGTGAGTGGGTGGGGTGAGTGAGTGGGTGGGTGGGTGGAGTGAGTGAGTGGGTGAGTGAGTGAGTGGGTGAGTGGGTGGGTGAGTGAGTGGGTTGAGTGGGTGGGTGAGTGGGTGGGGAGTGAGTGGTGAGCGAGTGGTGAGCGAGTGGTGAGCGAGTGGTGAGCGAGTGGTGAGCGAGTGAGTGAGTGGGTGAGTGGGTGAGTGAGTGAGTGGTGAGTGAGTGAGTGAGTGGGTGGGTGAGTGAGTGAGGGGTGAGTGAGTGAGTGAGTAGGTGAGTGAGTGGGTGGTGAGTGAGTGGGTGGGTGGGTGAGTGGGTGAGTGGGTGGGTGAGTGGTGAGTGGGTGAGTGAGTGAGTGGGTGGGTGGGTGAGTGGGTGAGTGGGTGGGTGGTGAGGGGTGGTGGGTGAGTGAGTGAGTGGGTGAGTGAGTGGGTGAGTGATGTGGGTGGGTGAGTGAGTGGGTGAGTGGGTGGGTGGATGAGTGAGTGAGTGGAGTGGGTGAGTGAGTGAGTGAGTGGGTGAGTGAGTGAGTGAGGGGTGGGTGAGTGAGTGAGTGGGTGAGTGAGGTGAGTGAGTGGGTGAGTGGTGGTGGTGGGTGAGTGAGTGGGTGGTGGGTGAGTGAGTGAGTGGGTGAGTGAGTGGTGGGTGAGTGGGTGGGTGAGTGAGGGGGTGAGTGGGTGGGGAGTGGGTGGGTGAGTGAGGGTGGTGAGCGAGTGGTGAGCGAGTGGTGAGCGAGTGGTGGAGGCGAGTGAGTGAGTGGGTAGAGTGGGGAGTGAGTGAGTGGGTGGGGTGAGTGAGTGAGTGAGTGGGTGAGTGAGTGAGTGAGTAGGTGAGTGAGTGGGATGGGTGAGTGAGTGGGTGGGTGGGTGGCGGAGTGGGTGGGTGGGTGAGTGAGTGAGTGGGTGAGTGAGTGGGGTGAGTGAGTGGGGTGGGTGAGTGAGTGGGTGAGTGGGTGGGTGGATGCGTGAGTGGTGAGTTGTGTGGGTGAGTGAGTGAGTGGGTGAGTGAGTGAGTGAGTGGGTGGGTGAGTGAGTGGGTGAGTGAGTGAGTGAGTGGGTGAGGTGGTGGGTGGGTGAGTGGTGGGTGGGTGGGTGGGTGAGTGAGTGAGTGGGTGAGTGAGTGGGTGGGTGAGTGAGTGGGTGAGTGGGTGGGTGAGTGGGTGGGTGAGTGAGTGGTGAGCGAGTGGTGAGCGAGTGGTGAGCGAGTGGTGAGCGAGTGAGTGATGTGGGGTGAGTGGGGGTGGTGAGTGAGTGAGTGGGTGAGTGAGTGAGTGAGTGGGGGGTGAGTGAGTGGGAGTGGGTGAGTGAGTGAGTGGTAGGTGAGTGAGTGGGTGGGTGAGTGATGGTGGGTGGGTGAGTGAGTGGGTGAGTGAGTGGTGAGTGAAGTGGGTGAGTGAGTGGGTGAGGTGAGTGGTGAGTGGGTGGGGAGTGGGTGGGTGAGTGAGTGGTGAGCGAGTGGTGAGCGAGTGAGTGAGCGGGTGGGTGGGGTGATGAGTGAGTGAGTGGGTGGGTGGGTGAGTGGGGAGTGGATGCAGTGAGTGAGTGGGTGAGTGGGTGAGTGACGTGGGTGGGTGAGTGAGTGGGGTGGGTGAGTGAGTGAGTGAGTGGGGAGTGAGTGAGTGGTGAGTGGGGTGACGTGAGTGGGTGAGTGAGTGAGTGGGTGGAGGGGTGAAGTGAGTGAGTGGGTGAGTGAGTGAGTGGGTGAGTGAGTGGGTGGGTGAGTGAGTGAGTGGGTGAGTGAGTGAGTGGGTGAGTGAGTGAGTGGGTGAGTGAGTGAGTGGGTGAGTGAGTGAGTGGGGTGAGTGGGTGGTGGAGTGAGTGGGTGAGTGTGGGTGGGTGAGTGGGTGGTGAGTGGAGTGGTGAGCGAGTGGTGAGCGAGTGAGTGTGAGCGAGTGAGTGAGTGGGTGGGGTGGGTGAGTGAGTGGGTGAGTGAGTGGGTGGGTGGGTGAGTGGTGAGTGAGTGAGTGGAGTGAGTGAGTGGTGGTGGGTGATTGAGTGAGTGAGTGGGTGAGTGAGTGGGTGGGTGAGTGAGTGAGTGGGTGGTGGGTGAGTGAGTGAGTGGGTGAGTGGGTGGGTGGGTGAGTGAGTGAGTGAGTGAGTGGTGAGCGAGTGGTGAGCGAGTGGTGAGCGAGTGGTGAGGAGTGTTCACCTGGGTGTTCTTGTAGTCTACGTCGATGTTGCAAAGGACGCAGCGACGTGGGGGTTCAGTGTAGGGGTCACTCACCACCAGCTCGCTCACTACACACACAGTGACACACACACACGTGACACACACAGTGACACACACACTGACACACACACAGTGACACACACAGTGACACACACACACAGAGACACACAGTGACACACACAGTGACACACACACCGTGACACACACAGTGACACACACACACAGTGACACACACAGTGACACACACACTGACACAGTGACACACACACTGACACAGTGACACACACACACACAGAGACACACACACACAGTGACACACACAGTGACACACACACACAGAGACACACACACGCAGTGACACACAGAGACACACACACACAGTGACACACAGTGACACACACACAGTGACACACACAGTCACACACACACAGTCACACACAGTCACACACCTACACACACACACAGTCACACACACATAGTCACACACACACACGGAGTCTCACACACACACACACACAGTCACCCACACAGTCACACATACACACAGTCCACACACACACACAGACACACACACACAGTCACACACACACACCTACACACACACACACAGACACACACACAGTGACACACACCCACACAGACACACACACAGTCACACACAGACACACACACACCTACACACAGTCACACACACACAGTCACACACACACACCTACCACACACACAGACAAACACACAGTGACACACACAGACACACACACAGTCACACACAGACACACACACACCTACACACACACAGTCACACACACACAGTCACACACACAGACACACACACAGTCCACACACAGTCACACACACACAGTCACACACACACAGTCACACACACACAGCCACACACACACAGTCACACACACACAGTCACACACACACAGACACACACAGTCACACACACACAGTCACACACACACAGTCACACACAGACACACACAGTCAGACACACACAGTCACACACAGTCACACACACACAGTCACACACAGACACACACAGTCACACACACACAGTCACACACACACAGTCACACACACACAGTCACACACAGACACACACAGTCAGACACACACAGTCACCCACACAGTCACACACACACAGTCACACACACACAGACACACACAGTCACACACCACACAGTCACACACACACAGTCACCCACACAGTCACACACACACAGTCACACCCACACAGTCACACACAGACACACACAGTCACACACACACAGTCACACACACACAGTCACACACACAGTCACCCACACAGTCACACACACACAGTCACACCCACACAGACACACACAGTCACACACACACACAGTCACACACAGTCACACACAGTCACACACACACACAGTCACACACAGTCACACACACACAGTCACACACAGTCACACACACACAGTCACACACACAGTCACACACACACAGCCACACACAGTCACACACACACAGTCCACACCCACACACAGTCACACACACACAGTCACACACACACGGAGTCTCACACACAGTCACAGACACACAGTCACACCACACACAATGACACAGTCACACACACACAGTCACACACACACAGTCCACACACACAGTCACACACACACAGTCACACACACACAGTCACACACAGTCACACACACAGTCACACACACACAGTCACACACACACAGTCACACACACACAGTCACACACAGTCACACACACAGTCAACACACACAGTCAGTCACACACAGTCACACACACACAGTCAGTCACACACACACAGTCACACACACACAGTCACACACACACAGTCACACACACACAGTCACACACACACAGTCACACACAGTCACACACACACAGTCACACACACACACAGTCACACACACACACAGTCACACACACCACGGAGTCCTCCACACACGGAGTCTCACACACACAGTCACACACACACACACAGTCACACACAGACACACACACACAGCCTACCCGCGTGGTCTCTGTGGCAGGAGAGTTGTGGGTGAGGCTGTCGCTGTTGAAGCGACAGAGAACGACACCCAAACCTGTGAGACAGTGACACACACACAGTGACACACACAGTGAACACACACACACAGTGACACACACAGTGACACACACACAGTGACACACACAGTGACACCCACACACAGTGACACACACACACACACAGTGACACACACAGTGACACACACACAGTGACACACACAGTGACACACACACAGTGACACACACACAGTGACACACACAGTGACACACACACACAGTGACACACACAGTGGACACACACACAGTGACACACACTGACACACACCACTGACACACACAGTGACACACACACAGTGACACACACACAGTGACACACACACCAGTGACACACACACAGTGACACACACACAGTGACACACACACTGACACACACAGTGACACACACAGTGACACACACACACAGTGACACACACAGTGACACACACACACAGTGACACACACAGTGACACACACACAGTGACACACACTGACACACACACTGACACACACAGTGACACACACACAGTGACACACACACAGTGACACACACACTGACACACACAGTGACACACACAGTGACACACACACTGACACACACACTGACACACACAGTGACACACACAGTGACACACACACAGTGACACACACAGTGACACACACACTGACACACACAGTGACACACACACAGTGACACACACACAGTGACACACACACAGTGACACACACAGTGACACACACACAGTGACACACACAGTGACACACACACACAGTGACACACACACAGTGACACACACAGTGACACACACACAGTGACACACACACAGTGACACACACACAGTGACACACACAGTGACACACACACACAGTGACACACACACAGTGACACACACAGTGACACACACACAGTGACACACACACAGTGACACACACACACAGTGACACACACACAGTGACACACACAGTGACACACACACAGTGACACACACAGTGACACACACAGTGACACACACAGTGACACACACACTGACACACACAGTGACACACACACACACACAGTGACACACACACAGTGACACACACAGTGACACACACAGTGACACACACACTGACACACACACAGTGACACACACAGTGACACACACAGTGACACACACACACAGTGACACACACAGTGACACACACAGTGACACACACACAGTGACACACACACAGTGACACACACACACACAGTGACACACACACACACAGTGACACACACAGTGACACACACACAGTGACACACACACAGTGACACACACACACACAGTGACACACACACACACAGTGACACACACAGTGACACACACACAGTGACACACACACAGTGACACACACACAGTGACACACACAGTGACACACACACACACACACAGTGACACACACAGTGACACACACACAGTGACACACACACAGTGACACACACACACACACACAGTGACACACACAGTGACACACACACAGTGACACACACAGTGACACACACACAGTGACACACACAGTGACACACACACACAGTGACACACACACACAGTGACACACACACACAGTGACACACACAGTGACACACACACAGTGACACACACACAGTGACACACACACACAGTGACACACACACACAGTGACACACACACAGTGACACACACAGTGACACACACACAGTGACACACACACAGTGACACACACAGTGACACACACACAGTGACACACACAGTGACACACACACACAGTGACACACACAGTGACACACACACAGTGACACACACACTGACACACACAGTGACACACACAGTGACACACACAGTGACACACACACACAGTGACACACACAGTGACACACACACACAGTGACACACACAGTGACACACACACAGTGACACACACACAGTGACACACACAGTGACACACACAGTGACACACACAGTGACACACACACACAGTGACACACACAGTGACACACACACAGTGACACACACACAGTGACACACACACAGTGACACACACACACACAGTGACACACACAGTGACACACACAGTGACACACACACAGTGACACACACACAGTGACACACACACAGTGACACACACAGTGACACACACACAGTGACACACACACAGTGACACACACACACAGTGACACACACACACAGTGACACACACAGTGACACACACAGTGACACACACACAGTGACACACACAGTGACACACACACACAGTGACACACACACAGTGACACACACACAGTGACACACACACAGTGACACACACACACACAGTGACACACACAGTGACACACACAGTGACACACACACAGTGACACACACACAGTGACACACACACAGTGACACACACAGTGACACACACACAGTGACACACACACAGTGACACACACACACAGTGACACACACACACAGTGACACACACACACAGTGACACACACAGTGACACACACACAGTGACACACACACAGTGACACACACAGTGACACACACACAGTGACACACACACAGTGACACACACAGTGACACACACAGTGACACACACACAGTGACACACACACAGTGACACACACACACAGTGACACACACAGTGACACACACACAGTGACACACACACAGTGACACACACACACAGTGACACACACACAGTGACACACACAGTGACACACACAGTGACACACACACAGTGACACACACAGTGACACACACACACAGTGACACACACAGTGACACACACAGTGACACACACACAGTGACACACACACACAGTGACACACACACACAGTGACACACACACAGTGACACACACACAGTGACACACACAGTGACACACACACAGTGACACACACACACAGTGACACACACAGTGACACACACACAGTGACACACACAGTGACACACACACAGTGACACACACAGTGACACACACACACAGTGACACACACAGTGACACACACAGTGACACACACACAGTGACACACACACACACAGTGACACACACAGTGACACACACAGTGACACACACAGTGACACACACAGTGACACACACACAGTGACACACACACAGTGACACACACACAGTGACACACACAGTGACACACACAGTGACACACACACAGTGACACACACACAGTGACACACACACAGTGACACACACACAGTGACACACACAGTGACACACACACAGTGACACACACACACAGTGACACACACACAGTGACACACACACAGTGAGTGACACACACAGTGACACACACACAGTGACACACACACAGTGACACACACACAGTGACACACACACACAGTGACACACACACAGTGACACACACAGTGACACACACACAGTGACACACACAGTGACACACACACAGTGACACACACACAGTGACACACACACAGTGACACACACAGTGACACACACACAGTGACACACACACAGTGACACACACACAGTGACACACACACAGTGACACACACACAGTGACACACACAGTGACACACACACAGTGACACACACACAGTGACACACACACAGTGACACAGTGACACACACACACAGTGACACACACACAGTGACACACACACAGTGACACACACAGTGACACACACACAGTGACACACACAGTGACACACACAGTGACACACACACAGTGACACACACACAGTGACACACACAGTGACACACACACAGTGACACACACAGTGACACACACACAGTGACACACACAGTGACACACACACACAGTGACACACACAGTGACACACACACAGTGACACACACAGTGACACACACACACACAGTGACACACACACACAGTGACACACACACAGTGACACACACAGTGACACACACACAGTGTGATACACACACACACAGTGACATACACAGTGACACACACACAGTGTGATACACACACAGTGACATACACAGTGACACACACACAGTGTGACACACACACAGTGACACACACACACACAGTGTGATACACACACAGTGACATACACAGTGACACACACACAGTGTGATACACACACAGTGACACACACACAGTGACACACACACAGTGTGATACACACACAGTGTGATACACACACAGTGACATACACAGTGACACACACACAGTGACACACACACAGTGACACACACACAGTGACACACACACAGTGACACACACACAGTGACACACACAGTGATACACACACACAGTGACACACACAGTGATACACACAGTGACACAGAGAGACACAGACACAAGGACACAGACAGAGACACAAGGACACAGAGACACACACACACAGTGACACACACACACAGTGACACCACCCCCCACCACCACCCCCACCACCCTCACCCCCCTCAACCTCACAACCACCACCCTCACCACCACCCTCACCACCACCCCCCTCACCACCACCCTTACCACCCTCACACCACCCTCACCACCACCCTCACCACCACCCCCCTCACCACCACCCTCACCACCACCACCCTCCCTCACCACCACCCTCACACCACCACCTCCCTCACCACCACCTCACCACCCTCACCACCCCCCTCACCACCCTCACCACCACCCTCACCACCACCCTCACCACCCCCCTCACCACCACCCCCCTCACCACCACCACCCTCACCACCTCACCACCACCCTCACCACCCTCACCACCACCCTCACCACACCACCCCCTCACCACCACCACCCCCTCACCACAACCCTCACCACCCCCCTCACCACCACCCTCACCACCCCCCCTCACCACCACCCCCCTCACCACCACCCTCACCACCCTCACCTCACCACCTCCACCCTCAACCACCCTCACCTCCCTCACCACCACCCACCTCACCACACTCACCACCCTCACCACCACCCTCACCACCCTCACCACCACCACCCTCACCACCACCACCCTCACCCTCACCACCACCACCACCACCACCCTCACCACCCTCACCACCCTCACCCACCACCCTCACCACCTCCACCCCCACACCACCCTCACCACCCCTCACCACCACCCTCACCACCCCCACCTCACCCACCACCCTCACCACCACCCTCACCACCCCCCTCACCACCACCCCCCTCACCACCCTCACCACCACCACCCTCACCACCACCCTCACCACCTCACCACCACCCCCTCACCACCACCCTCACCACCCCCTCACCACCACCCTCACCACCCCTCACCACCACCCTCACCACCACCCCTCACCACCACCCTCACCACCACCCTCACCACCACCCTCACCACCTCACCACCACCACCCTCACCACCCTCACCACCCACCTCACCCTCACCACTCACCACCCTCACCACCACCACCCTCACCACCACCACCCTCACCACCACCACCCTCACCACCCACACCTCACCACCTCACCTCACCACCACCCACCACCCTCACCACCCTCACCACCACCCTCACCACCCTCACCACCCTCACCTCACCACCCCCCTCACCTCACCCTCACCACCCCTCACCACCACCCTCACCACCACCACCCTCACCACCACCCTCACCACCACCACCCTCACCACCCTCACCACCCCTCACCACCACCCCTCACCACCACCACCCTCACCACCCTCACCACCCTCACCCACCACCACCCTCACCACCACCACCCTCACCACCACCACCCTCACCACCTCACCACCCACCCTCACCACCCCTCACCACCACCTCACCACCACCACCCCACCACTCACCACCACCACCCCTCACCACCACCCTCACCACCCTCACCACCCTCACCACCACTCACCACCCCCCTCACCACCACCCTCACCACCACCACCCTCACCACCCTCACCACCCCCCTCACCACCCTCACCACCCCCTCACCACCACCCTCACCACCCCCCACCTCCACCACCACCCTCACCACCACACCACTCACCACCACCCCTCACCACCACCCTCACCACCCTCACCACCCTCACCACCACTCACCACCCTCACCACCCCCCTCACCACCACCCTCACCACACCCCCTCACACCACCACCACCCTCACCACCCCCTCACCAACCACCACCCTCACCACCCTCACCACCACCCTCACCACCACCTCACACCACCCTCACCACCACCCCTCACCACCACCCTCACCACCACCACCCCCTCACCACCACCCTCACCACCCTCACCACCTCACCACCACCCTCACCACCCTCACCACCACCCTCACCACCACCACCCTCACCACCACCACCCTCACCACCCCACCTCACCACCCTCACCACCACCCTCACCACCCTCACCACCCTCACCCTCACCACCCTCACCACCACCCCCCTCACCACCCTCACCACCACCACCACCTCACCACCACCCTCACCACCCCCTCACCACCCCACCACCACCACCCTCACCACCACCCTCACCACCCACCACCACCACCCTCACCACCACCCTCACCACACCACCCTCACCACCCCCCCACCACCCTCACCACCACCCTCACCACCACCCTCACCACCACCCCCCTCACCACCACCCTCACCACCCCCCTCACCACCACCCCCCTCACCACCACCCCCCTCACCACCCCTCACCACCACCCCCCTCACCACCCTCACCACCACCCTCACCACCCTCACCACCCCTCACCACCACCCTCACCACCCCCCTCACCACCCCCCACCACCCCCACCACCACCCTCACCACCACCCTCACCACCCCCCCACCACCCCCCCCACCACCCTCACCACCACCCTCACCACCCCACTCACCACCACCCTCACCACCACCCTCACCACCACCCCCCTCACCACCACCCTCACCACCACCCTCACCACCACCCCCTCACCACCCCCTCACCACCACCCTCACCACCACCCCCTCACCACCACCCTCACCACCCTCACCACCCCCCACCACCACCCACCACCCTCACCACCACCCTCACCACCACCCCCTCACCACCCCCTCACCACCCCCCTCACCACCACCCCTCACCACCACCCCCCTCACCACCACCCCCACCACCACCCTCACCACCACCACCCTCACCACCCTCACCACCACCCTCACCACCCTCACCACCACCCTCACCACCCCTCACCACCACCCTCACCACCACCCTCACCACCCTCACCACCACCCTCACCACCCCTCACCACCCTCACCACCCCCTCACCTCACCACCCCCCTCACCCTCACCACCCTCACCACCACCCCTCACCACCCTCACCACCACCCCCCCTCACCACCCTCACCACCCCCCTCACCACCCTCACCACCACCCTCACCACCACCCTCACCACCACCCCCCTCACCACCCCCTCACCACCCCCTCACCACCCCCTCACCACCACCCTCACCACCACCCCCTCACCACCACCCCCCTCACCACCCTCCCACCACCACCCCCCTCACCACCCTCACCACCACCCCTCACCACCACCCTCACCACCACCCCTCACCACCACCCTCACCACCACCCTCACCACCCTCACCACCACCACCCTCACCACCCTCACCACCACCCTCACCACCCTCACCACCACCACCCTCACCACCCTCACCACCTCTCACCACCCACCCCCCTCACCACCCCCCCCCACCACCCTCACCACCACCCTCACCACCCCCCTCACCACCCCCCCCCACCACCTCACCACCACCCTCACCACCCCACTCACCACCACCCTCACCACCACCCTCACCACCACCCCTCACCACCCCCCCACCACCCCTCACCACCACCCTCACCACCACCCTCACCACCCCCCTCACCACCCCCCTCACCACCCCCC
>NW_027613784.1:0-33638 GCF_965212315.1 Lampetra planeri
TCATTATCTGCTGCTTCTTTCAGTTACGGGTCACGGGTGTCAATCTCAGCTGTCAACGGGCGAAGGGTGGGGTACACACTGGACAAGTCGCCAGCTCATCGCAGGGCCACATGAAGGACAGACACATTCACGCACACACTCACACCTAAGGACAATGTAGAGTTAACCAGTTAACCTCAGCATACTTTTGCATACCACCGCACCACCGTGTCGCCCCTTTTTCAGTTGATCCCTTTCCTAATTCATCATCCAGCCATGACGCTTTTTTCAATCTTACATAGAGCCTCCTCATTGGAGCATGTCAGTCACACACTGTAGAAAATAACTCCAAAGCAGGTTTTAAATGCAGCTTCTGAAGAATACCATCCCATATTCTATATTTTCCACACAAGAAACAAAATCACTTTCAGAAAATGGATGGGTTCTGTAAATTCTTTGGTAGATGACATTAGGCCCTGCTTTGGGAGCCTTTGTTTTTTATAGGCAATAATATTGTGGCAATCGTGGGTTCTTGTAAGGAAACTCAGCTCTGCACACCACTGAGCTTTTTATTATGCTCTCACCCCCACAAACACATCAACGCAGGGTAGGTCATCACTCAAACACACAGCCTCACTCATGCTGCCAAGTGCTCTTTTCAGTTATTTTCTGTCAGACACACTGTAGCAAAGCATGCTGGGAAACCTCACAACCGCCCTCCCCAACATGCTACACTGCCCCCTCCTAGATGGTTAGCTGTCCCCAGCAACCATGACAAAGTCCCTGAAGTGTTGGGGAAGCCGGCGCGGTCTCAGAGGCCCTCAGAGGTGGCTTCAGGAGGTGGAGTGGGCGAGTGGATGGGCTGGTCCTCAGACCCCACCTCTGCCTCAGGTTTGGACCAAGTGATGGTAGGGTGCGAGCCTGTCACGGTGGAGCACCACCACACGGTTCTTTTTGATCAGCCGTACCCTATACACAACGTCTGACAGTCTCTCAATCACAGTACAAGGTCTTACCCACTTGCTCATCAATTTAGGAGAAAGACCCTTCTTCCGCTCAGGACTGTAGACCCACACATGCTCCCCAGGGGCAAAGTCCTTTCCTTTACAATGGGAATCATAAGCTCACTTTTGCCACAACACAGCATCAGAGAGAGCCTTCCTGGTCAGCTCATGCTAATGCAATTGAAGCTGTTCCCAAAGACTATAAAGGTAGTCCAGGCCAGGTGCACCCTCCAGCTCTGGCTCAGGAGGGGGGACCGAACACCAAGAAAGGACTGATTCCGCTGTGATCGACACCATACTGGTGAGACGCATTTTACCCATATCCATTCAATACTTCTATGTCTCTGATTTTATTGACTAAAACAGATTCTGGGTCTCTTAACCATCTTTAAGGGGAATAACTCCGTCTAAAATAGACGTTGAGGTTGCTCCGTCTGGAAACAGATGTTGAGGTTTCTCAGTGTGTCGTGGATTTCAATCCCGAGAAGATCGTTGAGGGTCGTTGACAATAAATTAGTTTAAATTAGTAATACGTTTTTGAAACTTAGACAGAAATGAATGTCGACGAAATGTTGGCGAAAGGGAAAGTGGAAACAAAGAAAATCAGACTTATGGAAGAGAATGGAAATGCTTTGCGAATGTGGGGAGAATGAATGCAAAAGTAGGGAAAGAAAGCGATTGCAGAGCCAAATGCCTAAACTTAACACAAGTGAAAAACAGAAGTGAAAAACAGAAGGGTGAGGATTTGTGTGGCAGTGAGCACACAAATCCTTCCACTTCCTCTCTCTATCCCTTTCTTTCAGGTGGGCTGCATGTGGACGATGAGACTCCTCTTCCTTATGCTCCCAAAGCGCTCCCTAAGGGCAAACAAAACCATGTGACTCCTTCATTGACTCGGACTCCAAAGCCCTCTCCCTCCCACACTAGGAGCCAGCGCCACCTACGGGATTTCAGAAGAATCAACCATTCCTGGACTGATGCAGATGCCAATGATGCAAGTGGCTGAACCGGAAGGACCAATGCTGGTCTATAGACCATGTATCATGATGGATCTTACTTTGTGTGTGGCAGTGGAGGTGTGGCCAGGCTGATTGGGAGCAATCAGCGCACCCGATTCTCATCGGCGCACTGATTGCTCCTGCTCTTAAGCCATGCTTTGGCCTCACTCCACTGCTAGATTGTTTGTGCTTTCGCTATACTGCTCATGCTCTCGTTCTCTAGTCCTTTCTCCTCGTTCCACTGTAGCGCGTGGTTTTCTGTTCTCGTGTTTCCTGTGTTTTGGCTCTGCTGTTGTGTGTGATTTTCCGTTCTCGACTTCCTAGTGTTGGTTTTCCGCCGTTGTGCGTGATTTTCGGTGCGTTTTCCTCTAGTGTTTTGGCTCCGCTGTAGTGCGCGACTTTTTGTTCCTGGATGGTTGGTGTCCCGTTTGGTTTCTGTCGTGTTTCTGTGTTTTGCATTTCTGTTTGTGCAGTAAACCGCCTGCTTGATTCAGCTGACTGACCCTCTGTGTTAATTCCTGCATCCCTGTGTCCGCTCCCCAAACTTCGGGCTTCAGTTAAGAGGTGTACAACTAAATTGTAAACATGCTTACTCCATCAGAGCGAGTGGTACCACTGTAGCGGACACCCTGCTTGGTATCATTCCTCCACATCCCTTTCTCACCCCTTTGTGAATCAGCCCATCGGAGGTCACACCAGCATGACCCCTGCTGACTTCTCCTCAACACAGAACCTCCTTATCAAGATGGCACCAAGAGCCATCTTGAATGGGCCTCCTTCCTCTAAATTCACTCTCTGGGCATCAAACCATAAAGATGTCACTGCTGACATTAGACAAAACACCTTACAGGGAGAAGAACCTTCCTCCCTTCCACAGTTTATGACTCTGTTTACGACAAAGACCCAAACCTCAAACTACCCCCACTCTCTTCTTTGGGGGGCCAAACTGAACTCCAGACCTTTTCCTGCATTCCTGAGCAGGACTGAGACTCTGAGATCCCTTTGTTTCATTTGTAAACTAACAAATGTATTCAACATATTATGTGTCTCATGGTAATGTTATATACTCGTATATAAGAACATTACCCATTTACTACCAGTTTACCAGAGGTTGATATTAGAATCATGGACGTTTTGATGTTTCATATTCAACAATGTCCCCTTTTCTGATGACGTACTCTGATGCCTTGCTATAGACTTCACCAATGTGAAATGTGTAATGCTGATACGTCTTTTCTCGATGTTCTTTCTTCTAGAATGTTCATTCTAGTATCCTTGAACCATTTCATATGTCATCTTCTTACAGATCCTGATTCTTTCTTATCGTTAGATAAGTAATGATGCTTAGTTATACTAGTTGTACTGGGATACCCATTCTTTAACCTCATGATACATTCTGTGCCAGTAGTTTACACATTGGGTCATGGTGTTTGGAGAACGTTAACACAAAAGATTAATCGTTGGCTCCAGACCACAGATGCGTGTCTCCTGGGGGCTGGTACAGGCAACCGAGCCCGCCAGTCGTAAATTACGACTAGTATCTCCTCCTCTTACTTGTTACTTGAGGTGTGATTGGACATTAACTTGACCAATTCATGCATAGTGATGAGTTATCTGAAACCACCTCTTCTCATGATAAAAGGGCAACACACCCTTTGTCCTACGAGCAGAGCAGATCAAATCAAGAGCAGATCATTTTCGGAGCAGAGCAAACCATTTTCCCTTCAGACCACTTTCGGAGCAACCATTTTTCCCACATTTTTCCTTGAGCACTCCTTTTTCTTTTACCAGAGTAAGTAAAGTTTGTTTGTTTAAGTTTGTGCCGCACGTTCGTTCAGATTAGCCTTCGCTTTCTTTCTTCATAACCAAGTTGTGCCTCTTAAGCTTGAGTATTAGTGCCTAGAGTTAAACCAAAGTTTTTACACTTTTATTTTGGAGACTACAACTAGCAAACCGCTTTGTTGTAACAAATCCTATTTTTCTTCTTTTACGTTATGAGTTACGAGGATCACAAACGCCTAGCCAACGTTTCAATCCTCTCCACAAACCAAGAATCATTTTTGTCAGATCGTTACCAGAAACTTTTGACCCAAACTCTGAGCCACCTGCAGTCCAAACTGCATCTGAAGCCTCCAGCGCTATCAGACAATCACCAGCTAAGGAACCGCTGGCGGGTTGCACTAAGTCGCTGATCAGGAAGCGCCATCGTCAGGACCAAACATCTGGAGAACACGACGCTATTCAAGGACAACCCACTTTGGAGACGTCGCATGCAGAATCCAGCATCACTGGGTCCCAGCCTCAGCTCCTGAAGTCAAGTAGGCTGTTACATCTCTGAGCTGCTCATAAGAGTTGATGTCAAAAGTCCAGTAACTGACACACACACACACACACACACACACACACACACACGCACACACACTGCTCATCAGCAGCGATTCTCACATACGATAGGTTAGTCATTTGTTCAGTTATTAAGGGATTAATAATTGATCAATAACTTTCTCCTGTCACCATCACCCCCGAGTTTCTTTTGTCTTCTTTTACGTTCTGTGTCTGTTCTTTGTTTGTCTTGTGTTTTGTCATTTTATTATTATATGTGTGTTATTAGTATTTAGTCAATAAATACATATCTTAAAACTCGTTGTTGCCTGTTCCCTTTGTGCGCAGAGACATGATCCATTGAATCTAAAAGATCCCCTGTGCTGCCCATGAACAAAACTGGGTTATTGCTACACCCACTGTGCGAGAACCATACACTCACTCCGTACCCTGCTTATTGAGTGCAGATGATGGTTCTATTCACCATTTAACACTCTTTGACCTCATCTCTACGCCAGAGGGCCTGAAAGACTCCTGCAGATCCTCTCCTCTGGAGGAAGAAGCTGCCAACTCTGTGGTGATGTATTCCGCACAAGTACCCACCCCTCTCTGGATGGCTCCATATGTATATATCAATGGAGAGTTCCTCTCCCTGTGGCTTCTGACCTAATGTCTCTTGCCCACCAGAACGTTAGTCCTTCATCCATTTTCATGCATGCTGAAAACCTACATTGTACCCGCCCCACGTCTCTTTGAGACAACGATGAGACCTTTAAAGACGACTGGTACCATGACCTTGACGACTCACTGACTGACTTCTGTGATCTGGGACGCATTGCATTTCAGTGCGATAGTCACCCTTAACTGAGCGCCAGCAATCTTTCTTTCTGATAGACGGCTCTCATCTTCATGTGTCTCTCTGTAAATGCCCACCTGACCAATGGAGAGATATAGGACCTTGGGTTCGGTCTTTTACTTCTTTAACTGATTGGACACAGACCTCCCCGACCCTACTGTGGTGTACTCACCAAATTTACTCACCAATTTATATATACTATGTAAATTTGAGTGTGCACTCTCTTTTCCAGCCCTTAGATCTGTCTACCTCATGGATAAGATGACCCTAATCACTTCTGCGGCTTTGACACCATCTGACATACATCCGGCTCTCCAATCCGTTCCGTCCCCACCTTTGGGCCCAGTCCAAATATGATGTAGGTCTCATTTGGGGAGCTGAGTCTGTAATAATACCTAAGACCTAAGAAACCACAATACCCACTGAAACCAGAAGCTGTCGCGGGCATCACCCCTGTGTTCAACGCACCTCCTTGAGGCAGGTGTAATTGTCCCATGCGATGACTCACCTGTGTGCACTCCTATACTTCCTGTCCAGAAACCTAGGAAACCCCCTGCAAAACCTGATTGGAGATTTGTTCAAGACCTGAAGGCTGTCAACGCTGCTGTCCATGCGAGAACCTCCTCGGTTCCCAATCCTTACGCTATCCTGTCTCAGGTTCCCCCTGACGCACAGTGGTTCTCTGTGGTTCATCTCCAATGCTTTCTTCAGCATCCCTGTCCACCCTGACTCCTAGTTCTGGTTTGCTTTCCAGTGGCAGAGGAATGGCAGAGGATACACTTTCACTAGATTATGTCAGGGTTATCGTCAGGACACGAGCAAGCGGCATTCTGTACCCAGCTGAAGGGACTCCAGTGAGTTGTTAGGGGAACGTGATAGTAAGGAATTGCAGCAATCCCAGCCTAGAAGTTATAAAAGCGTGTATCAGTTTTTCAGTATCCTTACGTGTCAGGAAGTGCCTGATTTTCGAGATATACAGTGAGGTTTTGAATGGTAATGGTAATGTTAGAACAAGGTCAAGAGTGTGATTATGGCAATGAGTCGGCTTATGAACCATCTGAGAGAAGCTGAATGAATGTAATATTGAAATAAATGCTGTGCTTAGACTGTCTCTCTCAGTGTCAACATGGATATTAAAGTCGGTGACCATAAGTATTTTGTCAGTGTTTAGGATTATATTTGTTAGGAATTCTGGAAAGTCATTTAGAAAGTCAGAATATGGGTCTGGTGGATGGTACACTATAACAATTACTCGTGATTGTTGTGTTTTCCACACTGGATGTGACAGATTAAGGACTAGACTTTCAAAGGAGCTGTATCTGGGTTTAGCATGGGGGATAATTTTTAAGGCAGAGTCATAGATGGCTGCAACGCGTCCCCCCACGGGCCAGTGTTACGAGTAATGTGTGTGTGAGTATGTCTGGGTGGCGTGGATTCATTAAGATTGATATATCCATTGGTGCATAACCAGGTTTCGGTGAGAAAAACACACGCTGAGTTCCAGATCGGATATAAGTTCATTAATTAATAGTGCTTTGGATGACAGTGATCGAATATTGAGGAGACCACATTGAATTGTTTTCTGTTTCAGTGGATTTTGGTGTTTTTTATTTGTATTAGATTATTGTGGGAGGTCCCACGACTGTTTAATTTATATTAAATGTTTATATTTATATTTATTATTTAATATTTAATTAATTTTAATTATAGATTATTAATGTATTAATTAATGTATATGCATTAATTAAATTTGTAATTAATTTGTATTTAAATTAATTAAATATTTATATTTAATATCTCCTCCTACTCTCCTCCTACTCTAGGTCTCCCTGATCCCACCAAACCCTTCACGCAGACTGTGGACGAACGGCATGGCTGTATGACCTGTCTTGCTACAGTCACATGGGGGGGGTTACTTGGGTTACGTGGGTTACTTCTCCTGTAAACTCTATACAACCGGAAAAAATTTTATCCTGGAACTGATAAAGCTACATCCTCCATAGTGGACTATGGAGGATGCATCTCTGAGTCAGCCCGTACCTGGATATTAATGCCATGCACAACAGAGCAAAGATTATGGACTTTATTCATTAAACTGACGATATTTAAATGAGCAAATTTTCAACCTTTTCTTGGTAGGTTAATAACCATAAAAAATATGCCAGAATTTAAATTTAAACTTTAAACATGGGGATTTTCAACCTTGTGACATTTACCTTGGCACATCCGTCTTTGCAGTGAATGTGAGGGGCACACTGCTCTTCCTTTGATCACGACGCCCCTTCAATGGGTGGGTGATAAGGCGGTTATGAGGTGTTTAGGGTAGGTAATGTCCCCCCCTGTCCCATGACTCTCTTAATTTGGGCAGAAGTTCTTGTCTTTTTTGGCCTCACCCACCTCTGAGAAGTCTTTGTTGATGTCAACTCCAGGGGCAGTGGTTTTCTGCTCTTTCGTATTCCTTCATACCACAAAAACAAGATTGTTCTTTCAGGATTGGTTCTCAAGGGTACCTGGCTTTCGACTCAAGTGTGAGTAGATAGTCACAAATCTTGTGAAATCCATTGTGATCCATTGAGAGCTTGGGCACTTTGATTTCAATATCATCAACGTCCCCCCTGAGTGTAGGGGATACTGTCCACTATGCCATAGCATCCAGTCTCTCATTAGTGGAGTCCATAAATACTTCAACAAACTTGTTAAGAGTCAATTAGTCTATCAAGCATCTCCACAACATGGGATTTCTGTTGTTCTAGTGACTGAGAGAGAAATAAGCTTTTTGACAGCATCCATATTCGTATTATCAGACTCACGGTGGGTAGTTGGATGGCAGAATGAACTGTTTCTTCTCTTCTATCTTCTTTCTTCCTGCATCATCTTTATCCTTGCTGCCTCAACTAGCTCAACAAACTAGCTCAGTGGTGGTAGTCTGAGCCAGGCCCTGAGCTTGGCCTGGACCTGGTGGATCGGCTGCAGATGAGGCTCTGCTTGTAGGCCACAGCAGGAGGAATCAAGTTAATAACTTCACAATTCCACTTCACAGTCACACTTTCACTGTTTTTGTGTTACAAAAAAACAACTAAACACGAAACAACTATTGGTGAAACATTGGAAGAGGAGATAATGACGACTGCAAAGATTTCTGTCAGATTATTTCCTCAGGTTCAGTAGCCCAGCAGCAGCATAGCAGCCATATTCCTTCATCAGATGAGGAATTACACTACTGAACAATAACAAAAACACTGCAATCGGAGTTTTGGCGTTGCTGGTGAAAGTTATTGATCCACACGTTACTGGTCCTCAGGCTGCCGTAGGTCTTGCCCTGGGAGGGGTGAGGTTAAACTGCAATCTGCAACTTGGCCACTGGATGCCACTAAATGTGCCACTGGTCTTTAAAAGGAAAAACTACAGTGCATTCAACATAAACTTAACGAGATGATAGATTTATATTCTTCAGTACTTAACACATGCAGCTTTCTGTCGCTTCATGTTTCAGTTTATTTTACATTTCTAAGACTGCTTATAAGGCAAAATAAATCTCAGCAAAAATAGGATTTTGTTTCTTTGTTGTGATATTTGGACATTTTTAAACCCCTTTGTAAAGAAAGAAAGAGAAGGGTTTTGAAAATCCAGGATTTTGCCAGTGAAGGTGTTCTGATGATTAAGCAAATTAGGATTAGGAAGATTATGTGAGTTACTATATGAGTGTTATTCTTGAGTGGGGAAGAGGTGTATGGGTACAAGCAGTGTCAGGAGATGCATCTGACTGTGAAGGTGATGTCCTGTCACAAGGACGGTGCCTTAAGGCTGACGCTAACACAAAGTGACTGGATAGTGACTGGACATAGCAAGTACAAAGAGAAATTAATTAGGACATTTGTGCCATGGACATCTTCAATCTCCTGAAGCTCTATGTTTTTATGATTTACTGCTGAGACACTCAGCACGAGCAACAGCACGAGTATGAGTACTATCGCCAACAACAACAACAACAATAATTATTATTATTATTACATAGACACCTTACTCTCCACACAACACCAGCTCTTGCGGACTGGCGTCTCCTCCATATGTGGCAAGGTTTTACTTGTGAACACACTATTTACAGAGAAAACACTAAAAATGTAGAAACTCGATGTAAGGAATGACGCACAGGAATAATAAACCAGGCTACAGGAAAAACTAAATGGAACTCAGAGAGCAGATGCCTCTGCCAACTACCAGACTGAGTCTATTAGAATGTCATGACAGCTGTATATGTCAGTTTTACTACAGAAGCCAATTTTCAAAAAAATGTCTCCCCTGACCATTAAATATTGGTGTATTGGGTACATTTTAGCTATAATGTACACATTACAGCAGAGGATGTTATCAATATTAAGAGCCTGGACTGTAGTTGGATCACTTCTGAAAAATAAGGTATAAATAAAAAATAAATACAATATTAGAAACACTTAAAAATGAACACCTACTGTACACATGCTCAGAGGTACAGCCAATCACTCTCTGCATGTGAGGAAATTCTATATTGCCTCCATGGTGGGAAGGATCGGGAGTGCTGCCCTAGCAAAGATCCTGAAGGTATTTGTGGAACCTGTTGAGCAACCACCATGTCCAGGCATTGTGACTGATGGTGGGTAGCCCCCTGCGCAATGTCAAATGAAAGGCTAACATCCTGGTGGATTGGTCATATTGGATTGGATTGGATTGGATTTTGGGTCAACACAAAAAGCCATTTACTGATGGAGGGGTTGTCAAAGAATGCATGAGTGCAGTAGCTGTAACACTGCTTGAAGGAAAGCAAAAAAAAGATCTGTGTGATAAAATAAAGCAAATACCCATGTCAGCATCATCTGCCACAAAGAAAGGTGATATCTTGACTCAGGATGTGTCCAGTTAGATGAAGCCATACATAAGGCACCATGTGAAGGCTTAGCTGTGGATGAGTCCATTGACATATGTGACAATGCTCAGCTGTTAGTGTATGTCAGGTTTTTCGTTTCAGACGAAACTTGAGGTGTTCAAAGAAGACCTGCAAGAAAACTGTGCAAACTTCCCTGCTGTGCAGGAGCAGGTCCAGGGACAGCAAGGTGTGTCTTCTTTTGTTGACTTCATTGATAAGCTGATTGTAAACTTCAGCAACTGTTTTGACAGCTTCAGCTTTGGACAAGAGCTTACCATGTTCATTTGGAACCCATTTTTTCATCACCGACGTCAGGAGGTTCTCAAAGTAAGTCACACAGCACTTTAAATGGGCGAATGCTGGGCCTCTCCAGATGCTGATTGATGTGATGATTGATTGATCTGCAAGCAGATGTGGCTCTGAAAGAGCAGTTTGGAAGGACTGACCCTTCCACTTTCTGGCTCCAATGGTCTCTGAGAGAACTTTTACTGGTCTGAGGGAAGTAGCCCTATGCATCTTGACCATGTCTGGCGACAAACACAACTGCGAGGCAGTGTTCTCCACGATGAACATAATCAAGACTAAATATCGTCCCAACTCAACAATGAGCACCTCCACATGTGTATGAGAATGGCCCTGACTCCATTCAAGCCCAGGCTTAAAATCCTGGCAGGACAAGCCAGAGCTCAATTCTCTCACTGAGCAAAACAGTGAGGGAGTTGAATATAAGAGGGGAAGAAAGTAAGCCTATACAGTTGTTCTGTTGTTGTGCTAAGGTTTATCATCTGCAAAATTGTTTGAGACTGTTGAGTCGAGATGTTAAGCAGAAAAAAGGAAAATTCAAACTTTTCCTTCCCCATAATTTTCTGAAGGTAAGCACTTTATTTGAACATGTACAATTTTTCACATTTTATTAATTTGTTCTTGTTTTGAAACGTAGCCCTACTTTTATTTATACTTCCAATTTTTTTAGGAAATGAGAGAACTTACATAGTGGACGTAATACATGTTTAGTTCTGTGTTACATGACAAAAAATATTTAAATTTGATTTGACCTGATCTTCTGGACCTTTGTTTTTTAAAATTTAGTTGAATACCCCTGATGTAGTGGGAGCATGGACATTTTGTGAATCACATTCGTTTTCACCATAGACTACCATCACATTTCAGTGCTGTCTGCAAGCAGCTAGTGAACAGCTTATTACTGATAGCTAACAGAATTTAACAGAATGTGAACAGGGGTTAGTGTAAAAGGTGTGCTAAAGAAAAGTTTCAAATAACAAACACATCAAAAAAATGGGAATAATGGGAAAAAAAATAATTTCACCAGTGATACACGATGTAAATACAGCATATACCTTGTTATTATAGCCTTAGCTTAGCTTACTAATGTAAATACAGCATATACCTTGTTATTATAGCCTTAGCTTAGCTTACTAATATAAATACAGTATATACTTTATTATAGCCTTAGCTTAGCTTAGCTTGCGACATGTCTCAGAAGATTAGCTTCAGCTGGCTGCTAGCGCACTGCACCAAATGCATCTCTGACGTGTTTTAGGACATTCACAACCCAACGCAAAAATTGCGGGTGACTCATTACACCAATAGAAGATCTTTGTCACTACAGCTCGGCTCCCCCTCCTTCTTTCCTCCCTCCTCCTCGTCCCTCCGAGCTTCAGCCTCTCTTCTCCCTCTGCTTCCACCAGTCCACCTCCAGAAACCCGAGCGAGGCTGCCCCCCTCTCGTCAGTCAAGATGGGCCCACAGTTGTAACCTCAACCAGGTTCACGGACGAGTATCAGCTGTACGAGGAACTCGGAAAGTAAGCGACCGTGCTGCTGCTTGTCTGTGTGTGTTTGCTTCTCTTCCTCTCCCGCTGCTGCTGTCTTTGTGCGCGGTTACTTCAGTGTTGACAGGCAGGAGAGGGGCTGTCAAAGCCAGGGATCTCCCGACAGCAGAAATCTGCTGGCAGCTTTTCTATTTCATCCGAAGTGTGTGTTTAAAGCCGTATCGCTCCATTATTCCTGCACCCGTTTGTAACGTTTGTAACATCCGCCGCAAACCAACTTGTGACAGTGTCTGCAGGCCATGGAGAACTATGAGCCTCTGCAGCCACCCAGCCTCTCAGCAGGGGCTCTACTCACACAGTGTGTGTGTGTGTGTGTGTGTGTGTGTGTGTGTGTGTGTGTGTGTGTGTGTGTGTCCTGGCCACAAAGCTACTGAGGAAGGAATAATCTCTGCACGCAGCTAATCGAGCTGCTCCACCTTCATGACAGCATGACCTAAAAGGAGGCGTCTGTTCAAACAGCAGCCATGCTGTGTGAGGAGCCTCAGTCAAATGTCTGCTGCCTTCACTCTCCTGTTGCTGTCTCCCATTTCGTGACTGGGTGGCATGACAACCAGCCTTGTCAACTATGGAAAGTCTTCTCCTCACATCTCAAACACAAACCATCACGCTGCTTTCAATGTGAATGTGACTTCCTGGGGCCTGAACCACGAAGCTCAATCACCAAGTCCTGGAATACTCAAGTAATCCAGGGTTGAGTTACCGAGACCGTTGGGATAAGGATCATCGGTACCACGAAGCTGGTTATCAACTCGGTAACTCAAGCCAGATTTGTCTCATCAAGACCCGTGAACGTGCACTTATAAGAGGTGGGTTGTGAGACAGCAGACCAATCGCAATCATGAGTGCCAGGGAGACAGCGCCTCTCTCTGGCCGCAGAAGAAGCTGGAAAAGTAGAGGGAGGAGAAGTCAGTCATTATAGAAAAGACAAAAACAGTGGAAGCTGCCAGAAGACGCCGAAGCACATCAGACTGTGTGAATGTGTACGTTGTTCATTAATGCCTCAAATAACTGACAACATCAGTGAATCCCACGAAATCACACGCTTTAGATGAATTGCGTGTATCACATCGATCTCTGTCCCTCAGAAAAAGAACAAACATAAAAAAAACTAAAGCGTCAGCTTTCAACACTTCAAGTTTCTTCTGAGCTGCTCCGTATCTCCCACAGAATAAAGGAAACGGCAAAGAACCTCAGGGTGATGTATACTGTCTGTGGTCCAGTCAGGGCCAACGGGCAATAGATGGATCCAGAATCTGTCAGTTGTCCAGCAGTCCAGGGCATGAGAATTTGTACCTCTTATATCAATGATCATGAGTGAAATTTAACAGGTTAGATCGGTCCGGAAGATTCTTTCACACCATAACTCTCTTCACCACTTGTCTTGCGTGGAGGAATGGGCAGGTCATTGTTTTTCCAGACATCTGATTGGCCAGTAGGTGGTTCTTTTCACAGGATCTGATTCAATCGTGACAGTTACCCTGCAGGGTAGTCGTTCAGAGTAAGTTACCATGGAGACAGACCTTGATTAAAAACAAAATCCAGCTTTGTGATACAGAAAACTTAGGGTCAACCCTGAACTTATCTCGCTAAAACAAAATCCTGCTTTATGGAAGAGGGCCCTGGACACGTTCCTTTTTCACTCTTATGAAAATGGCCAACGTGTGACACAGCTGTGAAGTCTGTGAGTTTTGTTCTGATTGCCATGTTGTTTCCTTCCTGCTCCAGGGGTGCTTTCTCTGTCGTCAGACGATGTGTCAAGAAGTCCACCGGCCAGGAGTATGCTGCTAAAATTATTAACACAAAAAAGCTCTCAGCAAGAGGTAAGAGTGACTGATATTCACATTGCAGCTCCTCTTTACAGCTTTTACTCTACAGGACTTTACTCTATGCACACTGAAACCTGACAACCATCGGCTGCTGTGGCTGCTCAGCGCGTTCCTTCACTTGCAGGCTCGTTACCCTGGATTTACACCGGCTGCGTGTGCGTTGCGTTGCGTCTCCGATCCGTCTTTGCTCCGTCAGCGCGCTCCGTCCATTTACACCGGATGCGTTTCTACTGCGTCGCGGCTCCGGTCCGTCAGTCACGTGACCGACAAGTTCCCGCGGTGAAAACACGTACAATCGCGCAAAACTACATGTATGTGTGATAAATCCAGGAAGAAACACAAGTGTCTCCAGGTGGAGAAGCAGAGCAGAGTCGGACTTGCTTGTGTTTGACTTCTTTTTCGGTGTTTTGTGGTTTTAGCATGGACAAGCAACTTGTTAGTAAATAAATACTCTTAATAAACGCAACGCAGTCGGTGTAAATGGACACATTGATTAGAATGGAAACTTATTCGGAGACGCAAGGCACACGCAGCCGGTGTAAATCCAGGGTTAGTTTGTTTCCTTAAGAGCAGCTCTCTGTCCTCTACTTGTCAGGAGACATTTGTAAAGAGCTGCAGGCCACATGGACGAGTTGTGTGCTGCGGTTTTACAGTGAGCCTCAGTGAGCTTTGTCTGCAGTTGTCTCTGTTTACTACTGTTGTTCTTTGGCAAACGACCTCACATGCACCAGCTTCACCATTCGCACAAACATGTTATGTGTTGGGTGCTTAAAGGTTAAATCTGGTTTCCAGCAACAACACTCGTATATAGTGCTCCATTTCCCTGGGAATGACATCATACCTGAATTTTTCCTATTACAAGTTGGAAAACGATGGCAGTGGCCCTGCCCCCCATTCAGAACATAGAGAAGTACTCAGCAAACGTGCACAAAATCAACAGAGACAGAAAAAACAGATGGGTACTTGTGTTAAATTGTGTTAAACTTGTGTTAAATTCACCTTGATTGTTTCATGGCAAGGGCCAGTGTCTTCTAGTTTTCACTGAATAGGGTTAGTGAGCTTCATCTGACTTAAAAATTTGGAAATTCTGAGTCCAACTCACCCTAACAGTTGAACTGTTTTTTTATATGAGGTATAACATGCAGTAATTGCTCTTCTAATGCATCGTCATTGGATACATCCAGCTCATGGTGCTTGCATACAGTACATGTCAGTGTCAGGTGTGTACTGTCCATCCTCTCAGCGGTCTGCGTCCTCTTGTTTTGGTGTTGGAATGTGCTCGCTCTGTGCTCCACATTCTTTGTCCAAGAATGCGTCCAACCAGACCACCAAGTGCTGAGTGACAATGTGAACTGCAGATCAATGCCAGGTCTGGAGCGACAGGGCAGCCCGTTCCCAGGAGTTGCTGGCTGAATGCCCCCCCCACTTCTCTCCATCACGCACACACACACACACACACACACATGCTCACATTTGGGTTTTTTTCCATCCCTTCTCTGTAAGCGAAAGATTGATTAGCGATCTTAAAATACCCGTCTCCCTTTGATGATGTGTGTATTGTGCTGGCAGTGGTCCGGAGCTTGGAACTGGGCGACAACAAGGGTGAAACACTTCATCCTACTGGCTGTCTGACAGAGAGAGCACATTTGTCTGTGTTTGTGTATGTCTGGGTCTGTTTTATGGTTCTTACACGTACATTATTGTCTCTTTATCACTTGTAGCGCAAACATTTCTCTCACCCAGACCCAGTTATGGGCTATCACTCGAAATTATGAAACATACAAGGCATGTTTTTCGTCCCCTTCAGGGTGAGGTGTGCAGGCACGGCCAATGTCTTCTTCATAAACACTTGTTTTGTTTTTTTGGGTTGATGAACTGAACAGTATCAGGCCCTAACCCCCTCTATATCAGTCTACACTTTTATTTTGTGTCAACCAGCTGAACTGACACTTCTAATTATGTTCTAGCAAATTAGAAATTGGCTGACATAGCAGGCTTTGCCTGTAGTGTCACTAATCATTCTTGTGTTGTCTCTACTTGCTCTGCTTTTACTTCACCATGTTTTAATAACAAAAACATTTGAAACAAGCAGCTCATTTCCAACCATGTTGTGATTTACACCCTATATTTTTATTCATGCAATTTCGTTATAACTCGTGTGCAATGACAATAGATTCTGTTCTATTCCATTTGATAATATGTTCCTTGTCCCATTATCAGCATTTCCTGAACATTCCATTTAAATCTGTTAACTTAAATTACTAATTATTAATTAGTAGATTTTAGACAAAGACTCGCAAAAACAGACACTCTTTGGTGGAGGTCATCACACGAGAATAGGGTTCTTGGAATCTATCTGGGTTTGACAGAAGCAGTGGCCACATGGGAAGGAAGAAAAACAGATGCATCACCACTGACAGCAGGGTCAGTGATAGTAAATGCAGAGGAAAAATATTGTGGGATGCAAGATTGTTGAGTTTAACAGTAACGGTGTCTACCCACCGTCCGCCCGTTGACAGCTGGGATCGACTCCAGCACGACCTGTGACCTGTAAACGAAATAAGATGGATGGATGAATGAATGAATGAATAACGGTATCTTCAATGTCAGGTTATTAGACCTACATAAGGCATCGGTAAAGTTAGTCGACTTGGACATGTGATGTCCCTCCAAACCAACCAATTTAACATGATGTTACGTTTTAAACTGGCTGCTGTGTCCTGAAAGTTCTTTATTTCTTCATTTAGAACTACATGAGACACAACAAATAAACGTTGAAACAAATGACGTTTTCTAGTGTGTCCAACATAATGCTGGACACACATAAAGTTGACAGGAATTTGGGAATTTGTGCGAGCATTGAATTGTTAAATTCACTGCACATCTATTGTTGGAAGCAGATGTTGCTAAAAGATGGAATGGAGAGAGCTTTGAGTGTCTGAGTAGAACTGGTGTAAACTATGTCTGGAATATCTCTGTCTAGACTTTGGCATCTAAAATAACTTTGAGGAGGTTAAGGGTACATCTGTAATTTGTAGCTGCACAAATGATCTTTGCACTTATTTTAAAGTGTATAACATTTACTGGACATGTGTCCATGTGAGTTTGTAGTCATTGTTTTTAAAGGCCAATCACAGCTGCACTTATTTTTTCTTTTAAATATTCATAAGTATATCATAGTTGAGAGCAAAAAAGGACCGAAAATTTGCTCATTTGTACTTTGATCACTGTTTGCCCATTTATCCATCATCTTCTCCTGAAAATATCACAATAACAATTATAATATAATATTATAATATAATTGTATATTATACAATAGTTTGTGCAAGTCAAGCAATTAACGATTTTAATATGTAAATGCATGTCAGTGTTTTTTTCACTTTCAGATAAAACCTGAACTGAGAAACAGGATACAAGGAGAGCATCTAGCTGCCTGCAGCATAGGTGAACCTGACCTTGATGCCTTTCCATTCAGAAAGGCATTGGAGATCTTTTTTTCAAAACAAAGAGAAATACACTGAAATGCACTTTTTACATTTTTCCTTTGGGTTGTTTATGTTAAGTAACCAGCAGTCGAAAGTTGTAAACAAATGCCATGTGTGAAGAAAAAAAAAATCTCCTTGGTCTGTGTAAGGATAGTGAATTGTCTACTTTCTTCTTCTTCTTCTTCTCCTTTCGGCTTTGACCCTCTTCCGGGGTTGCCACAGTGAATCATCAATTTCCATCTTTCCCTGTTCTCTGTTTCCTCTACTCTGACTCCAACTACCTCCATGTCCCTCCCTCACTGCATCTATAAACCTCCTCTTTGGCCTTCCTCTCTGTCTCCTACCTGGCAACTCCATCTCTAACATTCTCCTACCAATGTATCCACTGTCCCTCCTCTGCACATGTCCAAACCATCTCAATCTAGCCTCTCTAGCTTTTTCTCCTAACCTTCCTGTCTGTGTTGTCCCCTCTGATGACCTCATTCCTAATCCTGGTCACTCCCAAAGAGAATCTCAACATCTTTAACTCTGCCCACCTCCAGCTCTGCCTCCTGTCTTCTGCCTATCGCTAGTGTCTCTAAACCATACATCATAGCTGGTCTAACCACAGTCCTGTAAACCTTTCCCTTCACCTTAGCTGAAACTCTTCGATCACAAATCACTCCTGACACTTTTCTCCAGCTGTTCCACCCTGCCTGCACCCTATTCTTCACTTCTCTTCCACAGTCTCCACTACTCTGCACTGTTGATCCTAAGTACTTAAACTCCTGCACCTTCACCACCTCTGCTCCCTGTAACCTCACTTTTTCCACTGGTCTCCCTTTCATTTATGCACATATACTCTGTCTTGCTACGACTGACCTTCATTCCTCTTCTCTCTAGAGCAAACCTCCACCTTTCTAGGTTCTCTTCCAACTGCTGCCTACACTCACTACAGATCACAATGTCATCTGCAAACATCATAGTCCAGGGAGACTCCTGTCTGACCTCATCTGTCAACCTATCCATAACCAAAGCAAACAAGAAGGGGCTCAGGGCCGATCCTTGATGCAGTCCTACCTCTACCTTGAAGTCTTCTGTCCTTCCAACAGCACACCTCACCACTGTTCTACGACCTTCATACATGTCCTGCACCAAGCGAACATACTTCTCTGCCACTCCTGACTTCCTCATACAAAACCACAATTCCTCTCTTGGTACCCTGACATATGCCTTCTCTAAATCTACAAAAACACAATGCTGCTCCTTCCTACCTTCTCTGTACTTCTCCATCAGCATCCTCAGTGCAAATATTGCATCTGTGGTGCTCTTTCTAGGCATGAAACCATACTGCTGTTCACAAATCTCCACTTCCTGTCTCAACCTGGCTTCAACTACTCTTTCCCAAACCTTCATGGTATGGCTCATCAACTTTATCCCTCTGTAGTTACTACAACTCTGTACATCACCCTTCTTATAAATTGGTATCAGAACACTCTTCCTCCACTCATCAGGCATCTTGTTACTGTCTAATATTTTGTTAAACAACCTAGTCAGAAAATCTACCGACACTTCCCCTAAGCACTTCCATCCTTAAAGCTTTCCTGACTTCATCCTTTCTAATCTGATCAACCTCCTTCCTAATCATTTCTGGCTCCTCATTCCTACGTTCCCTATCGTTTTCTTCATTTAACAATTCCTCAAAGTATTCTTTCCATCTCTTCAACACACTTTCCTCACTGGTGATGACACTTCCCTCTCTGTCCTTAATCAACCTAACCTGCTGTACATCCTTCCCAGCCTGATTTCTCTGCCTCGCCAGCCTGTACTCTTTTTCACCTTCCTTTGTATCTAACCTCTCATACAACTCCTCATATGCCTTATGTTTGGCCTTGGCCACTTCCCTCTTCACTTCCCTTGCCCTCTCTTTGTACTCTAGCCTGTTCTCTCACTGTCCCACCTCTTCTTCGTTAATTTCTTTCTCTGTACACTCTCCTGAACCTCAACATTCCACCACCAGGTTTCCTTGTCCTCCTTTCTCTGTCCTGAGACCACACCTAGCACCTTCCTACCTGTCTCCCTAATCACTGTTGCCGTCGTGTCCCAGTCATCTGGGAATTCCTCAGCACGGCGCTGCACTGCCCTTACTTCCTTCCTGAATTCTTCACAACATTCCTCTTTTCTCAATTTCCACCATTTGATTTTCTTCTCTGTCCTCACCCTCTTCCTTTTCCTCACCTCCATCACCATCTTACACACTACCATCCTATGTTGTTTGGCTACACTCTCTCCTGGCACTGCCTTACAGTCGCTAACCTCCCTCAGAAGACCTCTTCTACATAGAATATAATCTATCTGTGTAGACCTGCCTCCCCTCTTGTAAGTTATCAAGTGTTCTTCTCTCTTTTGGAAATAGGTGTTTACCACTGCCATTTCCATTCTCTTGGCGAAGTCTACCACTGCCTGTCCTTCCAAGTTCCTATCCCTAAGGCCAAACCTGCCCATCACTTCCTCATCACCTCTGTTCCCTTCCCCTACATGGCCATTAAAGTCTGCTCCAATCACTACTCTCTCTCCTCTGGGGATGCTCTCTATCACTCTATCTAGCTCATTCCAGAACTTTTCCTTTTCTTCTAACTCACAGCCCACGTGTGGGGCATAACCACTAACTACATTCACCATTACTCCTTCTATCTCTACCTTCACACACATCAACCTGTCTGACTCTCGTTTCACCTCCACCACATGCCTAGCATACTCTTCTCTTCATAATCACCCCTACTCCGTTCCTCTTCCCATCTAGACCATAATAGAACAACTTGTAGCCTCCTCCAATGTCTCTTGCCTTGCTGCCCTTCCATCTAGTCTCCTGCACACACAAAATATCTACTCTTCTCCTCTCCATCATGTCAGCTAATTCTCTGTCATTGAACCTACATTCAGAGTTCCTAACCTCAGACTGATCCTTCTAACCTTCCTCTTTTCCCTCTTTCCCTGCACCAATCGTCCTCCTCTTCTTCTTTGTCCTCTTCTTCTTTGACCAACAGTAGTCCAATTTCCAACAATACCCTGTAGGTGAACAGCACTGTTGGCGGTCGTTGTTGACCCGGGCCTCGACCAATCCGGTTTGGAAATCATTTTGATCACTCGCATATTTGATTTGGCAAAAGTTTTACGCCGGATGCCATTCCTGACGCAACCCTCCCCATTTATCCGGGCTTGGGACCGGCACCAGTCAACAATGGCTTCCGCAACTGCTCCCTAGTGGCTGGGTTTGTCTACTTTCTGTTTTTCTGTTTTATATTTGTCAACATGCACAATACAATGTGACACTTAATTTAAAACAGCTCATTGTAATTTCTGCATTTATTGTCTATTTATCAATAATACAGTGAAAATGAGAAGAAATGTGAATTATTTGCCTTGCAAGTCATGTTACAATGTGCGCCAGACCGTACATTTTTTGCTTGCGCTCCTAAAATTTTAAGTTAGGGGTTACTGATCAAAACAAGTTAGTCTGGAGCCCTGTGTGTGAAATAAATAGCACATAGTTGATAAACCTTAGTTTGACCAGATTATTTTGAATGCACTTATCAAACATACTGCGCCACACTGCACCGTCCGGCCACCACCACAAGTAAATTCTCAACCTTGGGGAAACATTATATGTCCGCCTGTGAGGCAAACTACGGCTGTGTATAAAAGAAGCACCCCCCTCCGAGCTCACGCACACACACCTCCAGTGAGATGACAACATGAGTTGAAGTGGAGACTCTCCTCAGGAAAGAGAACAGAGCTGCATCTATTTGTTTTAGTGACATCTCCTTACATCATTTAAATAAGATATATCAGATGAACGATGTCTAAAGTAAAGCATTAAAACACATAGTGGGAACAAACCTTAGCCTACCTGACAGAAAGCAAATTCATTTGAGCCAGTTATGTTCGCTAACTCATTTCTTGTTTGACCAAGAATTATTTCACATTACTGCAAGCTATGAGTTCTTGATAACTTTTAATTATTTAATTATTTTATTCACTTATGTGTTTCACTGGTATTTATTAATTTAATATGAGTAACACAATTTAAAATAAAACAGCAATATTACCTTTGGTTTTACAAGTTATTGGATTGAAATAAAATTAGTGGTATCGCACATCGCCAACACACACACATAAACAAGAAATTTCACAGATTTCAATTATCGGTATCAGATTGGTATTGCAGATATCAGCCCGAATTTTACTCAGTATCAGATTGGAAAGAAAATTGGCAGTATCGAACATCACTAACTAATGTTCAGAAGTATTGATTGTACTCAGGAGATGTGTGAGTGTGTGTGTGTGATCTAGTGTGTGCCAGATAAAGCCCTGTCTGTGGTAAAGCGATGGTGCAATCTCTGTAAAATCAGCCATGGCTCACTCTGGTTACGTTACGTGCCCAGTCGGATACATGCTGCCCGCTATCATTCATGCACATGCATCAACACAGATATGCGTTATAAACATTTACACCTAAATTTTGATATATTGGATTTAGGTGTTTAGCCATGTTTTCTATTTTCACTCTATTTCCTTTTAGATGAAAACTGATAAGGGCGACAGTATTTGCGTGCTTTGAATTCTTGCTGGCTGGTTAATGTTTTCCACATGTGTGCTGTGGTGGAATTGAAAGGAAAATCAGATTGATTGTCAAAGTGTGTACTTTTGTACTTTCGTGTTACATTCAGCAACATTTGTGCATCATGTCTTGTGTCAAACTGAGTAAATGGGTAGTTTTACACTGATATAAGGAAAGGCCTTGTAATGTTGGGGAAAAGGAGATGGAGACGCTGGTGGCACTCGTCCCACTGAATTATTGAGGTTGCTCTCAGTGAATGTGGACGGGAGCAGACCCTCACCCTCTCTTTTCTCCATTTTCATTTGTATCTGATCTGTCTCATCTTCCCCTCGGTCAATGTTCCCTTTCTCTTCTGTCTTCTTTCTCCTCTCTAGCTCGTCTCCTTTTTGCAAGGGTGCCGCATTGCATAGACATGTAGGCAGATGACCTGTGCGTGCGTGCGTGCGTGAGTGCGTGTGCGTGTGTGTGTGTAGTAGTAGTAGTACGTAGTAGCACAGTGTGTGCTGAATGTTTAATGAGACCAACTGTGAATATTTGATGAGGCTGAGAGTCACATATGGAAAAAAGAAGATGTAGGTCTGGAAGAAGAGAGTGAGCGTCCAGGTTTGATGCTCCAAAACAGAAATAGTTAGGGTAATAAGGTAGTAGTTTTCTTACAGCATTGCAGGCCGCCGTGTTTCCTCATCAAGGCTTTGGAATTGGACTCTGAGTGCCAAATGGAGATGATTTGAGGTGAATTCGCAAAAGTTTTTTATCGTATGGATGCGATACATTTTCGTCCACAGTGGCATTTTGGAGCCTTAATACAATCACTGTTGAAACAGGGTCCCAGGGTGAATAAAGACGTCGCAGTTTTTCCTGCGTGTGTCCAACCGATGATGTCATAGCTCTTCCTCTCCTTAGCCCTCATGCGCCAGTACTGCTTGATTTGAGACAGTACTACCCTGTCGAAATGCATAGTGTCCAAGAAAGAGGTGTACTAACTTAAGTATGAGATTTGAGACACAACATTTGTTTCCATCACACACTGTTTTGTGCACAGACTCCATGTTTTCTTCTCTGTCTATGGTGTATTTTTGTGACAGTGTTACAGCGCCACATATAGGGCCAGGTATATGTACTACAGCGTATTCACTGAATGTGTGTGGGCACACATTTCCGGGAACAATTACTGTATGTGTGTACGGAAAATGTTGTTCTCTTCTGGTTCCATATCTGTGTGGACATGTGCTGAGTTTCAGTGTGTTTGTCCAAGAATCTCCTACTGTCATATTCATTTCGCCCTCTTTTCAGCTTTATATGCCTCATTAACACCCCACCCCATCCAAAGCATATGGCGAGGCGCTGGAGCCAGCATGAATAAAACTTTCATTGGCTGTATAGTGATGGACAGGTTATGACTGAGGTTGCTACTCTACTCTTAATGATATGCACTACAATCTACAAGCTGACAGGATCCAGGCCAAGAAGTGGGAAAACTACAGCTTTTTTCCTACAATGGAACCTACATATTTGTGTTGTACTTGGTACAGTAAAGATGGCTCTCCTTTGTTGAGCAGAGCCCAGAAAATACTCTGTACTGTAGGGAGTGAAAATAAACGATTTTTTTCATAAAAATGCATGTGAGCCACTGGGAATCCCAGTAAGGAACTGATTAAAAAAGCTCAGATTAGCAATGCTGCTGTTGGTATTTTCAAAGCAACATGATCAGCACGATTCTCGTAATGATACACTGAGTTCTAAAATTAAGAATCATGTCTCTTTTCAATCCTGTTCTACAAAAAAGCCTGGAATTTGTTAGTATGATTGGCAGCTGCAAAAATAACAAACACAAATCTGTTGCTCACTTTCACGTTCCAGTGTCAGCACATGCATTTTTACACATCTGTTGTCTCTGATTGTGAGTCAGCAAACATGAGTTGTTTGGTTCCAAGGTCAGTTGCTTTTCTTTCTTAGTGAAAGTTACAACTCGTGTAGTACACTACTTGCTGACAAGGTTGCGCTTGAAAAGAAATGCTGCTTAAAATACAGTGAACAAATAATTTATAGAAAATATACTATATAGCGACCTTAGCGCCAGCAGCAGACTGAAACGAAAAGGAAACCAACAAACCAACAAAAAGAGGGAAAATGAAGAGAGGTAAAGACATTGGCATTTATTTCATCAAAAAATGTAAGCCTACGGTTACAACTAGTTCTGGTCCCTCAGCGACAACAGCAGACTCAGAACCAGAGGAGAAACCAAGTCTGAGACTGTATTTTAAACTGTATTCTGATTTGCTGAAACTATTTCCCTGGCTGAGATGCAATCAGGAACTTAACCCAATGCACTGCGTTTACTGTAAGGAGTGTGGTCAGACCCTGGCTGGTCATAGTGGATCCGTGAGTGGGTCAACAACATTTCGCATCGAAACTCTAAAAAAAACAAAAAAAAGCTCAGGCTGTAATGCTCAGGTCACTTTAAGCACAAGCAGTTTTATTTGGCATTTGTGTTATTTTGCTTAATGTTTTTGATGTTAAATTAATAAATAAATAAATTAATATATTATTAAATTAATTAAATTTTTAATGTTAAATGTAATCTCAGTGAAGCACTTTAAACACTCTCTTTATCAATCTCTTTATACATTTCAAACTTACTCTACACGTTATTCTACACGTTATTATTCACGTTTATAAATCATTCACATTTATGAAGGTTATGGAGAGCGAGGTGACCTTATGGCGCTGAAGGCAATGCAATGACAAATTTGGTTGCATCTAAATTTAGTGCTGGTGAACTTAACTGCACCAGTGCAACCAATGCAAAAGTTAGTGTGGAACCCTGTGCTATGGAATCACATCACACAAAAATGAGAGCAGGATGTTTTTCCTTTGTTTGTAAATCCAAGTTAATCTACTTTGGAATATTCAGTGTGTGGTGTTTGTGTGTGTGTGTGTGTGTGTGTGTGTGTGTGTGTGTGTGTGTGTGTGCGTGCGTGTGCATTCACGTGCATGCGTGCATATGTGTGCGTGGCTCAGCAGGCTCTTCAGACGTCTTCTTTCATCTCTGACCATTTGCACTCACTGTCCTGCTGTCAGTCATCCAGCCTGTCTCCATGGCAACAGTTAGGTTACTTGCATCCTATCATGTGCATCTGGGATGGGGGGAAATATTAATAAATTGAATTCAGACTATGGTGGGCCAATATGAACCAAAAGGCATCTTGATATATTTAGGTTGAATGGCGATATACAATATATATCCCAAAAATTTTTTTTCCGCAAAGTGAGAGCATAATGGTCAGTCAATGTCAAAGCCAAACATGACTGGTAATTTTATTGAAACCAGCTACAGTGAACAGTTGAAAATCAGACCCAGTCTGATAAATAGTCTGATCTTCACCGGGGTTCATGAATAAATGGTCAGCTGTTCAAATGATAACATGTAAACATAAATACTGTAAAACTGGAGGACCTTTTTAAATCAAAGCTCCTTAAGGTGGACATTTAATTTGATTGGTCCCTACAGACAGAGGGCCGCCCTTCTACCTTCCACCAGGAGATTACCAATAGGTCTACCGGTGATATTAATTCAGTTCTTTGTTCCTCGTCACATTCTCATTTATCAGGTCTGATGAATTAAACACACTCTGTGTCCGTTTGTGAAGAACAGACGATTCTGTGATTTTTGGTCGCTTAGAACGTTTATTACATATGAAGTGTCCTTTTCTGAAACCAAGGATCCTGTTAGAGAGAGAAACGACACTGATTGACTTCTAATTTGTTCTTGGCCAAAGAGGAAGGGGATTTACCAGCCTGTAGTAAAGAATGTCCATCCTGAATCGTGTGGCACTTCCTGTCCAGGGATTGTGATGGTGAGGTTAGATATGGGAAGTTGAATCTTGTCATACATTAAACAGCCCTAACCTGAGAATGGTTAAATACGTCAGGGAGGTATAGTTGCTTCCATTATTTATTTTGTTGAAGCTCCCTATTATGAATTTGTCATCATGAGCCGCATCCTTTTCCTACCTGTTTCATTTATTCGTAGTCAATGTAAAGTTGGGCCGGTAGTCAGTAGAAGTGGGCCGGCCAACTTAATGCTTTGGGTGATTTGGTAATGAAGTTCAACCTCCACTTGATCATCTCACAGAAGGAGCCACATCAATGATGTAAATTAAAAATATCAATTTAGTTAAACAGGAGTCAGTCGCATTTAAAATACTTCACTTTTACACTTCTTGATTTCTTGGTTTCTTTATTCACCTTCTTTTCTTTCAATGGAATCCAAACAAAGAACCAAAAGTAGAGATGCAAATAAAGTAGACAGGGTAACATAAGTAACATGCCTGAGCCATTTTGGATTGATACTATCATGTAAAGTCCAGTCCAGACTGAAGATTCCAGGAGCAACTGAACAGTTGCAGACCCAGTACTCGGTGTTCAATTCTACCTGTTGCTAATGGTTAGAGTTAATGTTCAGACCAATCAGCTGCGAGCTGGCAATGGGTACCCATGTGGGGCATGTCTGTGGTTGTGCAGCTCCAGCAAACATGCTGTTGGACAGAGGACAAGGAGGACGCACTAATACATTGTTTTGAAGAGCGTCCAAAGCAACTGAACATTCTAACAAAATAACTAAGAAATGTCAGCGTGCTTGTTGTCACGGTGAGTATCAAGGAGGCCTCCGGTGGTCGAATCAGTGGTGATATCACACAAATTGATCAAAGATGTAATATGGTGCATGACAAAATGAATCATATAATCAGAACAGACTGTGCCTCTGCATAGAGTAATATATAAATGACAAAACAGTATAAGATGAAGTAAGTACAGCTCCCCCAAGAACCTCTTGGTAATTTGGATCCTGAGCGTACACAAAAGGTTCTGTCACGAATGTGTGGAAAGAGTGGCTGCCAGGGTGATCTGGGGCCCAAAAACATTCTGTCAATTAAACGCAAATCTCTCTCACAATCCTTTTCTGTAGTTGCAAGCAGTGCAAACTGCTCCAACCTGTGGACACAGTCCTCTGTGATAAGACACATTGCTCGACATAGAGCCTGTAACTTGACAAGTCTATTAGTCAAGTTTACTATTCCTCATGTCCAGATTAAATAACTAATAAGTTAAAGGGTAGGAACAGTAGGTCTGCTACATTTTAGCAGAAATAATGTATCATTATTCCATGTAATTTACATCATCTGCCAGAATTCCTAATCTCTCAGTAGGATCCATGTCAGTTGTCACACTGTACACATTTTTTATGAATGCTTTGCATTCGTCTTCCTATGGTGCTGTGTTTATACAGTGGAGCTTCTTTTCCCCTCTGTGTTTGGGCTGAAATACTGGCTCATCAGTGGCTGAGTGATCAGTACATGATGTTCTTGGTCATATCCAGACTGATCAGTGAAGTCTTGACGGTAAACAGTCTTCAACCCAATTCCCAAATGCAAATAATGATTATTTTAACGACTGATTGATTTTTTTCTCAATTCAGTTGTTTGGTTCATCTCAATAAAACCTCATTAAAAAATAAAATGTGCTCTTAAAGCATAAAATCTCTCCAGCTGTTAAAAAGTTGGACGCATGATGGAAGTGAAAGATGCATTTATTTCCAGCCTGAACATCAAGCTCTGTCTTTGTTTCTACTGTTGGAGAGGAACTGTGTGTGTCTGCTTAAAGATGGTGAGGCAGGACATGAGAAGATGATGAAAGTGGTCACATGACCACAGACACCTTTCATCTGTGCTACTCAGAAACACTGTAGATCAACATGGGAATGCTGATGATGCTAATTAAAAATGTGCTATAATTTAAATTCATATAAATATCAATTTAAATTAGGGGGTGCACCATAAATTTCGGCACGATATGAACAATATGAAGTCATACGTATCGGGACCAATAACTTTAAATTATCGGCCTGATAAAAACAAAAACAGAAATGCTCCAATCAGGCGAGTTGAGCAGGGCGCTAGCGTACTGTGAGGGCATTCAGGGAAAGATCATGACGCCTGAAATGACAACATTCCACTTTGTTGCAACATAGTTGTGTATTGTTTGCATTGTGTCGTGTGAGGTTGAAGTCCCTGGAGCACGAGATGTAGCATGTTTGGGGCTCAGATGGAACATCTCCAGTCCCCTGTCATATTGACAGTGGACAGAGATGTCAAGGGGGAAAGAGAAATCAAGGGGCAACAAAAGTGAGATTTTGACGATTTGTTTATGTGTGATTGTTTTGTTGCAAAAAGCTTTCACTGATTTTAGATTTTTATCTTGTTCCCGATTATCCACATTGTTGCTTTGTTTTGCTGTCAGTTTTTAGGACGTGAGATGAGCCTCTGATTCAGCCCAAAGACACACACTGACCTCCTGCAGTGATGTCTGACTTGTTGATGGACAGTGACAGCAAGGGAAAACCAGTGTCACTCTCCTCCCTCCGTCTCGTCTCTCTTGTCTGTCCCTTTCCGTCTCATTGTCTCTCCTGCTCTGTCTCTGTGCCTGGTGATGCAGGGGCGGTGCAGCTCAGAATGATTCAAGGCTGTAAGCCGAGGAGGATTGGATCTATTTATAGTCTCTGCTGCTCTGGGCCACGCTGACCCAAAGTATCTGGGGTTATTTTCTGTCTGTTTGCTTGTCTGTCAGTCTTTCATTCATTTATCTCTTTTTGCCTTGTCGACAGATAAGAATTCACCTCTCCGTGTTACACAAGATATTATTCACACACTCTGCCTGTAACTTTCTATGCAAAAGTCAAACGTGAAGGTTTGGTGAATATCTTCTCTCATCCTGTTGGTAGTTGGTTAGTCCACTGCCTGATCAGACTACAGGTCCTTCTCAAAAAATTAACATTGTGCTGAAGTTCATTATTTTCTGTAATGTACTGATAAACATTAGACTTTCATATATTTTAGATTCATTACACACAACTGAAGTAGGTTCAAGCCTTTTATTGTTTTAATATTGATGATTTTTGGCGAAAAAAGTAAAGAAAAACCAAAGATCCCTATCCCTATCCCTAAAAATTAGCATATCATGAAAAGGTACTCTAAACGAGCTATTAACCTAATCATCTGAATCAATGAATTAACTCTAAACACCTGCAAAAGATTCTTGTGGCTTTTAAAAACTCCCAGCCTGGTTCATTACTCAAAACCGCAATCATGGGTAAGACTGCCGACCTGACTGCTGTCCAGAAGGCCATCATTGACACCCTCAAGCAAGAGGGTAAGACACAGAAAGAAATTTTTGAGCGAATAGGCTGTTCCAGAGTGCTGTATCAAGGCACCTCAGTGGGAAGTCTGTGGGAAGGAAAAAGGTTGGCAGAAAACGCTGCACAACCAGAAGAGGTGACGGGACCCAGAGGAAGATTGTGGAGAAGGGCCGATTCCAGACCTTGGGGGACCTGCGGAAACAGTGGACTGAGTCTGGAGTAGAAACATCCAGAGCCACCGTGCACAGGCGTGTGCAGGAAATGGGCTACAGGTGCCGCATTCCCAGGTCAAGCCACTTTTGAACCAGAAACAGCGGCGGAAGCGCCTGACCTGGGCTACAGAGAAGGATGAAAGCAAATTTTGCTTGTCATTCGGAAATCAATGTGCCAGAGTCTGGAGGAAGACTGGGGAGAAGGAAATGCCACAATGCCTGAAGTCCAGTGTCAAGTACCCACAGTCAGTGATGGTGGGGTGCCATGTCAGCTGCTGGTGTGGTCCACTGTGTTTTATCAAGGGCAGGGTCAATGCAGCTAGCTATCAGGAGATTTGGAGCACTTCATGATTCCATCTGCTGAAAAGCTTTATGGAGATTTTTCAGCACGACCTGGCACCTGCTCAGTGCCAAAACCACTGGTAAATGGTTTACTGACCATGGTATTACTTTGCTCAACTGGCCTGCCAACTCTCCTGACCTGAACCCCATAGAGAATCTGTGGGATATTGTGAAGAGGAAATTGAGCGTCACCAGACCCAACACTGTGGATGAGCTTAAGGCCGCTATCGAAGCATCCTGGGCCTCCATAACACCTCAGCAGTGCCACAGGCTGATTGCATCCATGCCACGCCGCATTGAAGCAGTCCATTTCTGCAAAAGGATTCTCGACCAAGTATTGAGTGCATAACTGAACATAATTATTTGAAGGTTGACTTTTTTGTATAACAATACTTTTCTTTTATTGGTCGGATTGAAAATATGCTAATTTTAAAATAGGGATTTTTGTTTTTTCTTTACTTTTTTGCCAAAATCATCAATATTAAAACAATAAAAGGCTTGAACTTCTTCCGTTGTGTGTAATGAATCTAAAATATATGAAAGAATGAAATGAAATATATGAAACTGGAACCCATCACCAAACAATAATACTAGGAATAAATTAAACCCAAAAAAAAACTTGTGGACGCACCTGGTGACCTGAGTTCACAGGTGTGAAATACAATCGTGTTATTGTTTGAGGCAGAATGACGTTGACATGAGGGGGCTAGAGAGGTAGTGTGAGTGTTGACAGACTTAATGTAAGAACTTATTGATAAAAGAAGAAAGTCACTAACTCCTCAATACACAAATAGGAATCAGCTGGAAAGAGACAAAAGAAAGTAAAAACAAACAAAATAAGTAAGCAAGCAGTAAGCATATATGTGCAGATATGTGCGAATATGTATGTGTAGAACTTGAAGGTGTGTAAGGAAGTAAGAAACTGATTCATGACTTTATAAAGAATAAGTCAATAGTCCGACTAGTGAATTTACAGGCAGTCAGTTACTGAAGAAGGCTGAATTTATAGATACTAATTCTAATGTGTTATTGTGTGGCTCTCTGAGTGTGTGTGTGCGCCCTGCATAATGAGTAAACGAAGCCTATGATCTGTGCTATTGGTCCAGCTCATAGTGTTGTTTTCACTGACTTTACTGTAATTTTGCTGAAGGCTTTAAATGGAAATTAATGGCTTTCACACAAAGAAAGTCGACAGAACACAAACATGTCTGCTGTCACAATGGAATGCAGAGACACTAAGTGAGTATCCCTTAAATGTTTAAGCAAGTCTGAACAAAGGGTTCCCCACGAATACCTTCAAAATGTTGTCAGACACATTTTTCATGGTATTTGATTTGACCAAACGTACAGACACACCATTGGCCAACAGATATGGGGTTCAGATCAAAAGAACTTGAAAATATTAACAGAGCCAGGACGCATGTATATGATGGTAGTATCATATTTATATTCATTTTTTTTGGTATCAGCAACTTAGTAATGAATAAGTATTTACGTCCATTGGTTATTTGATCCCAGCGGTGAAATCGCCAACAGATGAGAGGAGGAAGTAATTGATAAGAAGCGTAACGTTCTTATCAATTACTTCCTCCTCTCGCGTTGCGAATAGCTTTCAATTTTATGAGCAGCAATTTTCTGTTTGCTGGTGTCTTTTGTAGTCTGAGAGGATGACTGCCCATCAGACGGGGGAAAACAGCACACGAACAACTGTCGAGTACTTCTACAAGTAATTTTACAAATGCAACACCAATCTCATGCATACCTATAACAACATCAAGGAAACTAATGTCTGGATATAATGTAATACTGTATGCATATTCTCAGAGGCTTTTGTGTTTACTTTGTGCTGTTTGTTGGACGGCTGTTGTCGGTCTCTTTCCCTGTTGCGGCAGTTAATTGATGGACATGTGGGGAGGGTGTATGGATAATTTTTTTCAGTGTGTGTGTCTGTCCGTCCATTCATCGCTCACTGCCGTCTGCTCTGAGCTTCCAAATGAGATAGTTTATAAGAGGCAGGGCTGATCGGATAAATGAATATGATAATGTGCCACGCGGTCAGCTGTCAGTCATTTCAATTAGGCTAAGTGCTGTCTGTTCATCTCTCTGCAACTGTGATATCACAGCACGGAATGCAGTAAAAAAGTGTGTGTGTTTGGGTTGTGTGGGGAGGCCCCAATGAAAAATGTTCTGTGAAACATTTCCATCAGGATTTCATGACCCAACAACTTTTAAGTAGTTCAAATTATCTCACCCTTCAGCTGTCGGCTGAGTGAGTTACTTTCAGAGAGACACCCTGTAAACACAAACCTCATTTCTAGCCAACAGCCGTTGAGGGATTCCTGATTCCTGAAGGACCAAGTCATGAGTTTGAAAAGTTTTGAAAATAAACCTACCAAGTTAAGCAATCAATTGAAACATTGAAAAGTAAAAATATTAGGGGTGCACGATAAATATAGTACGATATGAGGAATTCTGACGTCTTACATATCAGACTGATAACTTATCGGTCTAGTAAAAACAAAAACAAACAGTCCAATGAAGTGAGACCTCTGCTGTAACTTCCCCCACAGTGAGGTCAATAAACACCTGAAACGTCAGCATCACTACGGCAGTGTTTGGAAAGATGACGAAGACACCTTCATTGCTCAAGAAGCCGATAACCCCAAACCCTCCCCACCAGCCCTTAAAGGTAAACTATGCATTATTTTTATTAAGAGCTATATAGTTTTAAAAAAATAATACATCTATAGGGCGTTTAGAGGGGCACAGAATGTAAGTGTAGCTTTTCCTGGAAAAAAAATGATATATCGTGTGAATTAGTTTTAATTATTTTTTGACAGGTTCGACAATGTGTCTATGTTTGCATGTACAAGCCAATAGCGATTTGGTGCATTGTGAGCTGCCAGATATGGTCTCTATGCACAGAAGGTGGAGTGTGCAGTTCCTGCAGCAGCAGCTTTGTAATGGAAATATTATGTGTATCAGTGAACATGTTATGAATCTTATGATCCATTTAGGTCAGATTGTTTGACTTGTGACACATAGTTGAATAATATACGTAGCAGGGGAGGTGTTATGACACCAATGTGTGCAGCCCATGATCCGTAGTTAAACTCAGATTCCAATAGAGCATTGTATCATGTATTGACCTGTTGACACATAGATTAACCTATATTCAAATGCAGGTTTTGTTTACTTACCAATCACCTTACAGTGACGCAGAGAAGAATTCTTTATTTATTTTTTATTTATTTTTTTGCATTGTCGGTATGCATTGCGATGTCGGTATTCTGCCAATTTTTACGTTGTTAATCTTTAACTGTAGTCGAAGAAAAGGACAATTGTTGGTTTGTATACACTTGGAGCCCTGGTTTGTTCTTCCTAGACATTATTACGATTTTTCAGGCGTATGTTTGACAACAAAATACGATGTGATCGCCACACTCCAAACTCCGATCCACTGATCGATGGAAATAAGGACATAAGCTTCACTAATGATTGATGGATGTGTGCTGTTAGCCCTGTTAGCTTGATATGACTTTTTCTTATGGTATAAATACTCTTGGCGTCCTGTGAAGTCCTTCGGTCTGACGTCCGTGCAGTAATCCATTGTCCTCATACAATATTCACTGTTTGTCTGACGTGCGGCTTCAATCCTGAGCTTCTGACACCAATGTAATGCCCCGAAGGATTCCACAGGACGCCGAGGTGAATTAACATAGTCCACAGGTTTATTGAATTTTTCCAAATTCTTCTTCAATGTGGCTCAACTGAACACGGCAACCGTTTTTCCAACACTCTCTCAACACACCTGCTACCTGCTCCCCCTCTCTGCATCTCGCTACACACGCCCACATTCACACGCGCATCCAATCACAACACAAGAAATGCCTCAACAGACAGCATGAACACAATGACACATAAATCGGCATTTATGCGACATTACACTACCATTAAGGTTTTCACTTGATAAGTAATTTCAAAGTGTTTTCTTTGAAATAAATAAATATGTGCATTTCTAGAAACAGAACTGTTGTTGATTTTTGATTTGTTAGTAGGAGTGATGTC
>NW_027613785.1:0-5000 GCF_965212315.1 Lampetra planeri
GTGGTAGTGATAGAGTGGTAGTGATAGAGTGGTAGTGATAGAGTGGTAGTGGTAGAGTGGTAGTGATAGAGTGGTAGTGGTAGAGTGGTAGTGATAGAGTGGTAGTGATAGAGTGTAGTGGTAGTGATAGAGTGGTAGTGATAGAGTGGTAGTGATAGAGTGGTAGTGGTAGAGTGATAGTGGTAGAGTGGTAGTGATAGAGTGGTAGTGATAGAGTGGTAGGTAGAGTGGTAGTGGTAGAGTGGTAGTGGTAGAGTGGTAGTGATAGAGTGGTAGTGATAGAGTGGTAGTGGTTGAGTGGTAGTGATAGAGTGGTAGTGGTTGAGTGGTAGTGATAGAGTGGTAGTGATAGAGTGGTAGTGATAGAGTGGTAGTGATAGAGTGGTAGTGATAGAGTGGTAGTGATAGAGTGGTAGTGGTTGAGTGGTAGTGATAGAGTGGTAGTGGTAGAGTGGTAGTGGTAGAGTGGTAGTGGTAGAGTGGTAGTGGTAGAGTGGTAGTGGTAGAGTGGTAGTGATAGAGTGGTAGTGATAGAGTGGTAGTGGTAGAGTGGTAGTGGTAGAGTGGTAGTGGTAGAGTGGTAGTGGTAGAGTGGTAGTGATAGAGTGGTAGTGGTAGAGTGGTAGTGGTAGAGTGGTAGTGGTAGAGTGGTAGTGATAGAGTGGTAGTGATAGAGTGGTAGTGATAGAGTGGTAGTGATAGAGTGGTAGTGGTAGAGTGGTAGTGGTAGAGTGGTAGTGGTAGAGTGGTAGTGATAGAGTGGTAGTGGTAGAGTGGTAGTGGTAGAGTGGTAGTGATAGAGTGGTAGTGATAGAGTGGTAGTGATAGAGTGGTAGTGATAGAGTGGTAGTGGTAGAGTGGTAGTGATAGAGTGGTAGTGGTAGAGTGGTAGTGATAGAGTGGTAGTGGTAGAGTGGTAGTGATAGAGTGGTAGTGGTAGTGATAGAGTGGTAGTGGTAGAGTGGTAGTGGTAGAGTGGTAGTGGTAGTGGTAGAGTGGTAGTGATAGAGTGGTAGTGGTAGTGGTAGAGTGGTAGTGATAGAGTGGTAGTGGTAGAGTGGTAGTGATAGAGTGGTAGTGATAGAGTGGTAGTGATAGAGTGGTAGTGGTAGAGTGGTAGTGATAGAGTGGTAGTGATAGAGTGGTAGTGGTAGAGTGGTAGTGGTAGTGATAGAGTGGTAGTGATAGAGTGGTAGTGGTAGAGTGGTAGTGGTAGTGATAGAGTGGTAGTGGTAGAGTGGTAGTGGTAGAGTGGTAGTGGTAGAGTGGTAGTGATAGAGTGGTAGTGTAGAGTGGTAGTGGTAGAGTGGGTAGTGGTAGTGATAGAGTGGTAGTGGTAGAGTGGTAGTGATAGAGTGGTAGTGATAGAGTGGTAGTGATAGAGTGGTAGTGGTAGAGTGGTAGTGATAGAGTGGTAGTGGTAGAGTGGTAGTGATAGAGTGGTAGTGATAGAGTGTTAGTGGTAGAGTGGTAGTGATAGAGTGGTAGTGGTAGAGTGGTAGTGATAGAGTGGTAGTGGTAGAGTGGTAGTGATAGAGTGGTAGTGGTAGAGTGGTAGTGATAGAGTGGTAGTGGTAGAGTGGTAGTGATAGAGTGGTAGTGATAGAGTGGTAGGGATAGAGTGGTAGTGGTAGAGTGGTAGTGATAGAGTGGTAGTGGTAGAGTGGTAGTGATAGAGTGGTAGTGGTAGTGGTAGAGTGGTAGTGGTAGAGTGGTAGTGATAGAGTGGTAGTGGTAGAGTGGTAGTGATAGAGTGGTAGTGGTAGTGGTAGAGTGGTAGTGGTAGAGTGGTAGTGATAGAGTGGTAGTGATAGAGTGGTAGTGGTAGAGTGGTAGTGATAGAGTGGAAGTGGTAGTGGTAGAGTGGTAGTGGTAGAGTGGTAGTGATAGAGTGGTAGTGGTAGAGTGGTAGTGATAGAGTGGAAGTGGTAGTGGTAGAGTGGTAGTGGTAGAGTGGTAGTGATAGAGTGGTAGTGGTAGAGTGGTAGTGATAGAGTGGTAGTGGTAGTGGTAGAGTGGTAGTGATAGAGTGGTAGTGGTAGTGGTAGAGTGGTAGTGGTAGAGTGGTAGTGATAGAGTGGTAGTGGTAGTGATAGAGTGGTAGTGGTTGTGATAGAGTGGTAGTGATAGAGTGGTAGTGATAGAGTGGTAGTGGTAGAGTGGTAGTGATAGAGTGGAAGTGGTAGTGATAGAGTGGTAGTGGTAGAGTGGTAGTGATAGAGTGGTAGTGGTAGAGTGGTAGTGATAGAGTGGTAGTGGTAGTGGTAGAGTGGTAGTGATAGAGTGGTAGTGATAGAGTGGTAGTGGTAGAGTGGTAGTGATAGAGTGGTAGTGGTAGAGTGGTAGTGATAGAGTGGTGGTGGTAGAGTGGTAGTGATAGAGTGGTAGTGGTAGAGTGGTAGTGATAGAGTGGTAGTGGTAGAGTGGTAGTGGTAGAGTGGTAGTGGTAGAGTGGTACTGATAGAGTGGTAGTGGTAGAGTGGTAGTGGTAGAGTGGTAGTGGTAGAGTGGTAGTGATAGAGTGGTAGTGGTAGAGTGGTAGTGATAGAGTGGTAGTGATAGAGTGGTAGTGGTAGAGTGGTAGTGGTAGAGTGGTAGTGATAGAGTGGGTAGTGATAGAGTGGTAGTGATAGAGTGGTAGTGATAGAGTGGTAGTGATAGAGTGGTAGTGATAGAGTGGTAGTGGTAGTGATAGAGTGGTAGTGATAGAGTGGTAGTGATAGAGTGGTAGTGGTAGAGTGGTAGTGATAGAGTGGTAGTGGTAGAGTGGTAGTGATAGAGTGGTAGTGGTGTGATAGAGTGGTAGTGATAGAGTGGTAGTGATAGAGTGGTAGTGGTAGTGATAGAGTGGTAGTGATAGAGTGGTAGTGATAGAGTGGTAGTGATAGAGTGGTAGTGTAGAGTGGTAGTGATAGAGTGGTAGTGGTAGAGTGGTAGTGATAGAGTGGTAGTGATAGAGTGGTAGTGGTAGTGATAGAGTGGTAGTGATAGAGTGGTAGTGATAGAGTGGTAGTGGTAGAGTGATAGTGGTAGAGTGGTAGTGATAGAGTGGGTAGTGATAGAGTGATAGAGTGGTAGTGGTTGAGTGGTAGTGGTAGAGTGGTAGTGATAGAGTGGTAGTGGTTGAGTGGTAGTGATAGAGTGGTAGTGGTTGAGTGGTAGTGATAGAGTGGTAGTGATAGAGTGGTAGTGATAGAGTGGTAGTGATAGAGTGGTAGTGATAGAGTGGTAGTGATAGAGTGGTAGTGGTTGAGTGGTAGTGGTAGAGTGGTAGTGGTAGAGTGGTAGTGATAGAGTGGTAGTGATAGAGTGGTAGTGGTAGAGTGGTAGTGATAGAGTGGTAGTGATAGAGTGGTAGTGGTAGAGTGGTAGTGGTAGAGTGGTAGTGGTAGAGTGGTAGTGGTAGAGTGGTAGTGATAGAGTGGTAGTGGTAGAGTGGTAGTGGTAGAGTGGTAGTGATAGAGTGGTAGTGATAGAGTGGTAGTGATAGAGTGGTAGTGATAGAGTGGTAGTGATAGAGTGGTAGTGGTAGAGTGATAGTGGTAGAGTGGTAGTGGTAGAGTGGTAGTGATAGAGTGGTAGTGGTAGAGTGGTAGTGGTAGAGTGGTAGTGATAGAGTGGTAGTGATAGAGTGGTAGTGATAGAGTGGTAGTGATAGAGTGGTAGTGGTAGAGTGGTAGTGATAGAGTGGTAGTGGTAGTGGTAGAGTGGTAGTGATAGAGTGGTAGTGGTAGAGTGGTAGTGATAGAGTGGTAGTGGTAGTGATAGTGTGTGGTAGAGTGGTAGTGGTAGAGTGGTAGTGGTAGTGGTAGAGTGGTAGTGATAGAGTGGTAGTGGTAGTGGTAGAGTGGTAGTGATAGAGTGGTAGTGGTAGAGTGGTAGTGATAGAGTGGTAGTGATAGAGTGGTAGTGATAGAGTGGTAGTGATAGAGTGGTAGTGATAGAGTGGTAGTGGTAGAGTGGTAGTGATAGAGTGGTAGTGGTAGTGGTAGAGTGGTAGTGATAGAGTGGTAGTGATAGAGTGGTAGTGGTAGAGTGGTAGTGATAGAGTGGTAGTGGTAGAGTGGTAGTGGTAGAGTGGTAGTGATAGAGTGGTAGTGATAGAGTGGTAGTGGTAGAGTGGTAGTGATAGAGTGGTAGTGATAGAGTGGTAGTGGTAGAGTGGTAGTGATAGAGTGGTAGTGGTAGAGTGGTAGTGGTAGAGTGGTAGTGATAGAGTGGTAGTGGTAGAGTGGTAGTGATAGAGTGGTAGTGGTAGAGTGGTAGTGATAGAGTGGTAGTGGTAGAGTGGTAGTGGTAGAGTGGTAGTGGTAGAGTGGTAGTGATAGAGTGGTGTGATAGAGTGGTAGTGATAGAGTGGTAGTGATAGAGTGGTAGTGATAGAGTGGTAGTGGTAGAGTGGTAGTGATAGAGTGGTAGTGGTAGAGTGGTAGTGATAGAGTGGTAGTGGTAGAGTGGTAGTGGTAGAGTGGTAGTGATAGAGTGGTAGTGGTAGAGTGGTAGTGATAGAGTGGTAGTGGTAGAGTGGTAGTGATAGAGTGGTAGTGGTAGAGTGGTAGTGATAGAGTGGTAGTGGTAGAGTGGTAGTGGTTGAGTGGTAGTGGTAGAGTGGTAGTGGTAGAGTGGTAGTGAGTAGAGTGGTAGTGATAGAGTGGTAGTGATAGAGTGGTGGTGATAGAGTGGTAGTGATAGAGTGGTAGTGGTAGAGTGGTAGTGATAGAGTGGTAGTGGTAGAGTGGTAGTGATAGAGTGGGTAGTGATAGAGTGGTAGTGATAGAGTGGTAGTGATAGAGTGGTAGTGATAGAGTGGTAGTGGTAGAGTGGTAGTGGTAGAGTGGTAGTGGTTGTGATGTTGATTGTTATGCTTGATTCTTTCGGTAAAGTCACGTTGAAGGAAAATAATAAAATAATAAAAAATAAAACATAACAAAATAAAATTCTCACGACGTTTCGGCCACAACACAAGCAAGAATATGGATCCCAGCAGACACGAAAGCTTT
>NW_027613785.1:12500-33630 GCF_965212315.1 Lampetra planeri
ACCATCACCACCACCACGACCACCACCACCACAACCACCACGACCACCACCACAACCACCACCACCGACCACCACCACTACCACAACTACCACCACGACCACCACCACGACCTCCACCACCACCACTACCACCACCACGACCACCACCACGATCACCACCACACCACGACCACCACCACCACCACAACCACCACGACCACCACCACAACTACCACCACCACCACGACCACAACTACCACCACCACAACCACCACCACCACGACCACCACCACCACCACGACCACCACTACCACGACCACAACCACCACCACCAACTTCACCACAACCACCACCACTACCACAACCACCACCACTACCACAACCACCACCACGACAACCACAACCACCACCTTCACCACAACCACTACAACCACAACCACCACCACAACCATCACCACAACCATCATTCGCTGCAGGGTGGGGGAGCTTTACCACGACTTTAACACAACAATCTTGATTAGAAGTTATGGGAAACACAACTTATTAACGTCATCAAAACAACAACAACAACAACATCAATCGTCGTTCATTTGTCTCATTCTATGAATGCATGAAGATCCGGGCACGGTCGTGCCGAGGGAGTTGGATTTTGAACATTCGCTCACTTCGTCTCGTTGAGATTTGACGTTCGGTTGCAAAAGTCAATAAATACAGAACTTCGCTTTTTAAAAGTATTACAAATATAACTACACGCGGAAATAGGACGAGATTTTGAGACCAAATACGGGGGTCTAAGAAGCAAAATTATTTCACGGGATGATAACATCGCCTTTGTAAGATAATTTGTCAAGAAATATACGTCTGTGTATGAGTATATATAGTGGGTGAGTGAGTGGGTGAGTGATTGTGTCAAAGAGTGGGTGAATGTGTGAGTGAGTGGGTGAGTGAGTGTGTGAGTGAGTGGTTGAGTAATTATGTCAAAGAGTGGGTGAATGTGTGAGTGAGTGGGTGAGTGAGTGTGTGAGTGAGTGGTTGAGTAATTATGTCAAAGAGTGGGTGAATGTGTGAGTGAGTGGGTGAGTGAGTGTGTGAGTGAGTGGTTGAGTGATTATGTCAAAGAGTGGGTGAATGTGTGAGTGAGTGGGTGAGTGAGTGGATGAGTGAGTGGGTGAGTATTTGTGTGTTTGTGTGAGTGTGTGAGTGAGTGGTTGAGTAATTATGTCAAAGAGTGGGTGAATGTGTGAGTGAGTGGGTGAGTGAGTGGATGAGTGAGTGTGTGAGTGAATGTGTGAGTGAGTGAGTGGATGATTGTGTTGATGAGTGAGTGGGTGATTGAGTGGGTGAGTGAGTGAGTGAGCGAGTGAGTGAGTGGTTGAGTAATTATGTCAATAAGTGGGTGAATCTGTGTGTGAGTGGGTGAGTAGGTGGGTGAGTGACTGAGTGGGGCAATGACTGAGTGAGTGTGTAAGTGTTTGTGTGTGTGGGTGAGTGTGTGTGGGTGAGTGAGTGGGTGAGTGGTTGAGTAATTATGTCAATAAGTGGGTGAATGTGTGAGTGATTGGGTGAGTGAGTGTGTGAGTGAGTGTGTGAGTGAGTGGGTGAGCGAGTGAGTGGATGATTGTGTTGATGAGTGAGTGGGTGATTGAGTGGGTGAGTGAGTGAGTGAGCGAGTGAGTGAGTGAGTGGTTGAGTAATTATGTCAATAAGTGGGTGAATGTGTGAGCGAGTGGGTGAGTGAGTGGGTGAGTAAGTGGGTGAGCGAATGAGTGGATAATTGTGTTGATGAGTGAATGGGTGAGTGAGTGTGTGAGTGAGTGGTTGAGTAATTATGTCAAAAAGTGGGTGAATCTGTGTGTGAGTGGGTGAGTAGGTGGGTGAGTGACTGAGTGGGGCAATGACTGAGTGAGTGTGTAAGTGTTTGTGTGTGTGGGTGAGTGTGTGTGGGTGAGTGAGTGGGTGAGTGGTTGAGTAATTATGTCAATAAGTGGGTGAATGTGTGAGTGATTGGGTGAGTGAGTGTGTGAGTGAGTGTGTGAGTGAGTGGGTGAGCGAGTGAGTGGATGATTGTGTTGATGAGTGAATGGGTGAGTGTGTGTGAGTGTGTGAGTGGTTGAGTGATTATGTCAAAGAGTGGGTGAATGTGTGAGTGAGTGGGTGAGTAAGTGGATGAATGAGTGGGTGAGTGAGTGGGTGAGTGAGTGGGTGAGCGAATGAGTGGATAATTGTGTTGATGAGTGAATGGGTGAGTGAGTGAGTGAGTAAGTGGTTGAGTAATTATGTCAATAAGTGGGTGAATCTGTGTGTGAGTGGGTGAGTAGGTGGGTGAGTGACTGAGTGGGGCAATGACTGAGTGAGTGTGTAAGTGTTTGTGTGTGTGGGTGAGTGTGTGTGGGTGAGTGAGTGGGTGAGTGGTTGAGTAATTATGTCAATAAGTGGGTGAATGTGTGAGTGATTGGGTGAGTGAGTGGGTGAGTGAGTGTGTGAGTGAGTGGGTGAGCGAGTGAGTGGATGATTGTGTTGATGAGTGAGTGGGTGATTGAGTGGGTGAGTGAGTGAGCGACTGAGTGAGTGAGTGGTTGAGTAATTATGTCAATAAGTGGGTGAATGTGTGAGCGAGTGGGTGAGTGAGTGGATGAGTGAGTGGGTGAGTATGGCAATGACTGAGTGAGTGTGTAAGTATTTGTGTGTATGGGTGAGTGTGTGAGTGAGTGAGTGTGTGAGTGAGTGAGTGGGTGAGTGAGTAAGTGAGTGGGTGATTGAGTGGGTGAGTGAGTGAGTGGTTGAGTAATTATGTCAATAAGTGGGTGAATGTGTGAGCGAGTGGGTGAGTGAGTGGATGAGTGAGTGGGTGAGTAAGTGGGTGAGCGAATGAGTGGATAATTGTGTTGATGAGTGAATGGGTGAGTGAGTGTGTGAGTGAGTGGTTGAGTAATCATGTCAAAGAGTGGGTGAATGTGTGAGTGAGTGGGTGAGCGAGTGGATGAGTGGGTGGGTGGGTGAGTGAGTGACTGAGTGGGTGAGTGAGTGAGTGAGTGGGTGAGTGAGCGGAGGAGCGACGCTCACAACAACGAACAGAGCGTCGGGTGGCTAAAGCGCAGCGAGTTGGCACAGTTGGGGGTACAGGTGGTGCATCTGCCGGTCATCTCAGTCAGTCGACCTGTGGAACCTGCAGGGTCTGTCCCGTGACCTCCTGCACCTAGCCTGGCACAGTAGGGGGCACAGATGGTGCATCTGCCGGTCATCTCAGTCAGTCGACCTGTGGCACCTGCAGGGTCTGTCCCGTGACCTCCTGCACCTAGCCTGGCACAGTTGGGGGTACAGGTGATGCATCTGACAGTCATCTCAGTCAGTCAACCCGTGGCACCTGCAGGGTCTGGGTCTGTCCCGTGACCTCATGCCACCAGAAAGCCTTCGATACGTCACGTGATGGCCTCAAAGTGCACCCAGCCTGGCACGAGCTTTGTGGTATCGTCACCGCCACTTCGTGGCGAATGGCGGTGGTTGTTATTGTTGTTGATGTTGATGCCAATGGGTGGGTGGATGAGTGGGTGAGCGAGTGGGTGGATGAGTGGGTGAGCGAGTGGGTAGATGAGTGGGTGAGCGAGTGGGTGGATGAGTGGGTGAGCGAGTGGGTGGGTGGATGAGTGGGTGGGTGGATGAGTTGGTGAGCGAGTGGATGGATGAGTGGGTGAGCGAGTGGGTGGGTTGGTGGATGAGTGGGTGAGCGAGTGGCTGGGTGAGCGGTTGGATGGATGAGTGGTTGAGCGAGTGAGCGAGTGGGTGGGTGGATGAGTGGGTGGATAGGTGGTTGAGTGAGTGGGTGGGTGGATGAGTGGTTGAGCGAGTGGGTGGGTGATTGGGTGGGTGGATGAGTGGTTGAGCGAGTGAGTGGGTGCATGGATGAGTGGGTGGATGAGTGGGTGGATGAGTGGTTGAGCGAGTGAGTGAGTGGGTGGGTGGATGAGTGGGTGGATGAGTGGTTGAGTGAGTGGGTGGGTGGATGAGTGGGTGGATGAGTGGGTGGATGAGTGGTTGAGCGAGTGAGCGAGTGGGTGGGTGGATGAGTGGGTGGATGAGTGGTTGAGCGATTGAGTGGGTGGGTGGATGAGTGGGTGGATGAGTGGTTGAGCGAGTGGCTGGGTGAGCGGGTGGGTGGATGAGTGGTTGAGCGAGTGAGTGAGTGGGTGGGTGGATGAGTGGGTGGATGAGTGGTTGAGCGATTACGTGGGTGGGTGGATGAGTGGGTGGATGAGTGGTTGAGTGATTGAGCGAGTGGGTGGATGAGTGGGTGGGTGAGTGGTTGAGCGAGTGGGTGGGTGGATGAGTGGGTGGATGAGTGATTGAGCGAGTGGGTGGATGAGTGGGTGGGTGAGTGGTTGAGCGAGTGGGTGGGTGGATGAGTGGGTGGATGAGTGATTGAGCGAGTGGGTGGATGAGTGGGTGGGTGAGTGGTTGAGCGAGTGGGTGGGTGGATGAGTGGGTGGATGAGTGGTTGAGTGAGTGGGTGGGTGGATGAGTGGGTGGATGAGTGGGTGGATGAGTGGGTGGATGAGTGGTTGAGCGAGTGAGCGAGTGGGTGGGTGGATGAGTGGATGGATGAGTGGTTGAGCGAGTTAGTGAGTGGGTGGGTGGATGAGTGGGTGGATGAGTGGGTGGATGAGTGGTTGAGCGAGTGAGTGAGTGGGTGGGTGGATGAGTGGGTGGATGAGTGGTTGAGCGATTGAGTGGGTGGGTGGATGAGTTGGTGGATGAGTGGTTGAGCGAGTGGCTGGGTGAGCGGGTGGGTGGATGAGTGGTTGAGCGAGTGAGTGAGTGGGTGGGTGGATGAGTGGGTGGATGAGTGGTTGAGCGATTGAGTGGGTGGGTGGATGAGTGGGTGGGTGGATGAGTTGGTGAGCGAGTGGATGGATGAGTGGGTGAGCGAGTGGGTGGGTTGGTGGATGAGTGGGTGAGCGAGTGGCTGGGTGAGCGGTTGGATGGATGAGTGGTTGAGCGAGTGAGCGAGTGGGTGGGTGGATGAGTGGGTGGATAGGTGGTTGAGTGAGTGGGTGGGTGGATGAGTGGTTGAGCGAGTGGGTGGGTGGTTGGGTGAGTGGATGAGTGGTTGAGCGAGTGAGTGGGTGCATGGATGAGTGGGTGGATGAGTGGGTGGATGAGTGGTTGAGCGAGTGAGTGAGTGGGTAGGTGGATGAGTGGGTGGATGAGTGGTTGAGTGAGTGGGTGGGTGGATGAGTGGGTGGATGAGTGGGTGGATGAGTGGTTGAGCGAGTGAGCGAGTGGGTGGGTGGATGAGTGGGTGGATGAGTGGTTGAGCGATTGAGTGGGTGGGTGGATGAGTGGGTGGATGAGTGGTTGAGCGAGTGGCTGGGTGAGCGGGTGGGTGGATGAGTGGTTGAGCGAGTGAGTGAGTGGGTGGGTGGATGAGTGGGTGGATGAGTGGTTGAGCGATTGAGTGGGTGGGTGGATGAGTGGGTGGATGAGTGGTTGAGTGATTGAGCGAGTGGGTGGATGAGTGGGTGGGTGAGTGGTTGAGCGAGTGGGTGGGTGGATGAGTGGGTGGATGAGTGATTGAGCGAGTGGGTGGATGAGTGGGTGGGTGAGTGGTTGAGCGAGTGGGTGGGTGGATGAGTGGGTGGATGAGTGATTGAGCGAGTGGGTGGATGAGTGGGTGGGTGAGTGGTTGAGCGAGTGGGTGGGTGGATGAGTGGGTGGATGAGTGGTTGAGTGAGTGGGTGGGTGGATGAGTGGGTGGATGAGTGGGTGGATGAGTGGTTGAGCGAGTGAGTGAGTGGGTGGGTGGATGAGTGGGTGGATGAGTGGTTGAGCGATTGAGTGGGTGGGTGGATGAGTGGGTGGGTGGATGAGTTGGTGAGCGAGTGGATGATGAGTGGGTGAGCGAGTGGGTGGGTTGGTGGATGAGTGGGTGAGCGAGTGGCTGGGTGAGCGGTTGGATGGATGAGTGGTTGAGCGAGTGAGCGAGTGGGGTGGGTGGATGAGTGGGTGGATAGGTGGTTGAGTGAGTGGGTGGGTGGATGAGTGGTTGAGCGAGTGGGTGGGTGGTTGGGTGGGTGGATGAGTGGTTGAGCGAGTGAGTGGGTGCATGGATGAGTGGGTGGATGAGTGGGTGGATGAGTGGTTGAGCGAGTGAGTGAGTGGGTGGGTGGATGAGTGGGTGGATGAGTGGTTGAGTGAGTGGGTGGGTGGATGAGTGGGTGGATGAGTGGTTGAGCGAGTGAGTGAGTGGGTGGGTGGATGAGTGGGTGGATGAGTGGTTGAGTGAGTGGGTGGGTGGATGAGTGGGTGGATGAGTGGGTGGATGAGTGGTTGAGCGAGTGAGCGAGTGGGTGGGTGGATGAGTGGGTGGATGTGGTGTTGAGCGATTGAGTGGGTGGGTGTATGAGTGGGTGGATGAGTGGTTGAGCGAGTGGCTGGGTGAGCGGGTGGGTGGATGAGTGGTTGAGCGAGTGAGTGAGTGGGTGGGTGGATGAGTGGGTGGATGAGTGGTTGAGCGATTGAGTGGGTGGGTGGATGAGTGGGTGGATGAGTGGTTGAGTGATTGAGCGAGTGGGTGGATGAGTGGGTGGGTGAGTGGTTGAGCGAGTGGGTGGGTGGATGAGTGGGTGGATGAGTGATTGAGCGAGTGGGTGGATGAGTGGGTGGGTGAGTGGTTGAGCGAGTGGGTGGGTGGACGAGTGGGTGGATGAGTGGTTGAGTGAGTGGGTGGGTGGATGAGTGGGTGGATGAGTGGGTGGATGAGTGGTTGAGCGAGTGAGCGAGTGGGTGGGTGGATGAGTGGATGGATGAGTGGTTGAGCGAGTTAGTGAGTGGGTGGGTGGATGAGTGGGTGGATGAGTGGGTGGATGAGTGGTTGAGCGAGTGAGTGAGTGGGTGGGCTGGATGAGTGGGTGGATGAGTGGTTGAGCGATTGAGTGGGGTGGGTGGATGAGTGGGTGGATGAGTGGTTGAGCGAGTGGCTGGGTGAGCGGGGTGGGGTGGATGAGTGGTTGAGCGAGTGAGTGAGTGGGTGGTGGATGAGTGGGTGGATGAGTGGTTGAGCGATTGAGTGGGTGGGTGGATGAGTGGGTGGGATGAGTGGTTGAGTGATTGAGCGAGTGGGTGGATGAGTGGGTGGGTGAGTGGTTGAGCGAGTGGGTGGGTGGATGAGTGGGTGGATGAGTGATTGAGCTAGTGGGTGGATGAGTGGGTGGGTGAGTGGTTGAGCGAGTGGGTGGGTGGATGAGTGGGTGGATGAGTGATTGAGCGAGTGGATGGATGAGTGGGTGGGTGGGTGAGTGGGTGGGTGGGTGAGTGGGTGGGTGGGTGGGCTGGGTGAGCCATCGTGGGCGTGGGGAGAAAGTGAGAGTTGGAGGGAGGGAGGGTAGAGTGGGGGAGAGTGGGAGGGGGTGAGTTGAAGGGGGGGGGAGTGGGAGGAGACAGGGGGAGGGAGGGAGAGTGGGGGGGGGGAGTAAGGGGGTGGGGGGAGAGAGAGTGGGGGAGAGAGTGGGAGGGAGAGTGGGAGGGAGAGTGGGAGGGAGAGTGGGAGGGAGAGTGGGGAGAGAGAGTGGGACAGCGAGAGAGAGTGGGAGGGAGAGTGAGTAAGGGGGGGGGGAGTAAGGGGGTGGGGGGAGAGAGAGTGGGGGAGAGAGTGGGAGAGAGAGTGGGAGAGAGAGTGGGAGAGAGAGTGGGAGGGAGAGTGGGACAGAGAGAGTGAAGAGGGAGTGGGGGGGAGAGGGGGGGAGTGTAAGGGGGTGGCGGGAGAGAGAGCGAGAGTGGGAGAGAGTGGGGGGGAGAGTGGGGGGAGAGTGGGAGGGGAGAGGAGGAGAGTGAGGGGGAGAGTAAGGGGGTGGGGGGAGAGAGAGTGGGGGGGAGAGTGGGGGGAGAGTGGGGGGAGGAGAGAGTGGGAGGGGAGAGTAAGAGGGGGGGGTAAGCGAGATAACATACCTCTCGTGTCAAGGTCTGACTCCGTCACAGCTGAAGCGCAACTCCGATCCGTCGGGAAAACATTAAAGCCGGCGAGTTAAATAATTATATAGCCGCACTTATTTATAAGTAATTTTATTATTTATAAAAGTCACATTCATGCCCCGACTGTACCCAGACGCCTCGATTTTTTGGTAAATTTATTTTTATTTTAAGTTGAGCGCGCGGCGTGATATGAGCGGAGAGCGGTGGTGCAGCGGTTAGCACGCCCGGCCTACCCCCCACTAGGTTGACTCAGACTTAAATGAGTAACCCTGTTGTGTGTGTGTGTGCTTACAGCATTTACTCACTCTGCCACACTCACACGCACGCACTCACCCAATGACTCGCTCACCCACTTCGCTCATCCAAACACTCATCCACTCACTCACCCACTCACTCACTCACCCACTGACTCGCTCACCCACTCGCTCATCCATACACTCACCCACTCACTCACTCACCCACTGACTCACTCACCCAATGACTCGCTCACCCACTCGCTCATCCATCCACTCGCCCACTCACTCACTCATCCACTGACTCGCTCACCCACTCGCTCATCCAAACACTCACCCACTCACTCACTCACCACTGACTCGCTCACCCACTCGCTCATCCATACACTCACCCACTCACTCACTCACCCACTGACTCACTCACCCACTGACTCGCTCACCCACTCGCTCATCCATCCACTCGCCCACTCACTCACTCACCCAATGACTCGCTCACCCACTCGCTCATCCATACACTCACCCACTCACTCACCCACTGACTCACTCACCCACTGACTCACTCACCCACTGACTCGCTCACCCACTCGCTCATCCATACACTCACCCACTCACTCACTCACCCACTGACTCGCTCACCCACTCGCTCATCCATCCACTTGCCCACTGACTCTCTCACCCACTCACCCAACCACTCACCCATCCACTCATTCACCCACTCACCCACCCACTCACCCATCCACTCATCCAACCACTCACCCACCCACTCACCCACCCACTCACCCATCCACTCATCCACCCACTCACTCACTCATCCACCCACTCACCCATTCGCTCGCTCACTCACTCACTCACCCATCTACTCATTAATTTACCTAGTCACTCACCCACTCACTCACCCACTCACTCACCCACTCACTCACTCGCTCCCCCACTGACTCGCTCACCCACACACACTCATCCACCCACTCCACCCACTCGCTCGCGCACTCACTCACCCATAAACGCATTCATTTACCCACCCACTCACCCACTCACTCACCCACTCACTCACTTGCTCCCCCACTCACTCACTAACTCACCACTCACTCACTCGCTCCCCACTGACTCGCTCACCCCACACACTCATCCACCCACTCACCCACTCACCTCGCGCACTCACTCACCCATAAACGCATTCATTTACCCACCCACTCACCCACGCACTCACACACCCCAACCACTGACTCGCTCACCCACTCATCCACCCACCCACTGATCCACCCACTCGCTTACCCACTCATCCACCCACCGACTCGTCCATTCCCTCGCTCACTCACCCACTCACTCACTCCCCCATCAACTCATTCATTAACCCATGTACTCATCCATGCACTCACCCATTCACTCACTCACCCACTCATCCACCCACTCACCCATTCACTTACCCCTCTCACTCACCCATCAACTCATTTATTTACCCACCCACTCAATCACCCACCCATCCACCCATCCACCCATTCACCCACTCATCCAACACTCATCCACCCACCCATCCACTCATCCACCCACTAATCCACCCACTCACCCCCTCATCCACCCAATCATCCACCCACTAACCCACTAATCCACCCACTCATTCACCCAATCATCCACCCACTCACCCACTCATCCACCCAATCATCCACCCACACACACAGACACACACACAGTGACACACACATAGACAATGACACACACACAGTGACACACACACACACAGTGACACACACACAGTCACACATACAGTGACACACACAGTCACACACACACAGTCACACACACAGTGACACACACACAGACACACACACAGACACGGTGACACACATATACAGTCACACACACAGACACAGTGACACACACACAGACACACACACAGTTACACACAGACACACACACAGACACACAGTCACAAACACACACAGTCACACACACAGTCACACACACACAGTCACACAAACACAGTCACACATACACAGTCACACACACAGTCACACACACACACAGTCACACACACACAGTCACACACACACACAGTCACACACACACAGTCACACACACACAGTCACACACCACCACAGTCACACACAGTCACACACACAGTGACACACACACACACAGTCACACACACACACACACACAGTCACACACACACACACAGTCACACACACACAGTCACACACACACAGTCACCACACACAGTCACACACACACACAGACACACAGACACACACAGACCACACAGTGACACCACGCCCCCCTCTCCCACCCCCGCCCCTCAAGACGATCTCCGTCCCAGGCGGAGCGATGAGATTGCGCACGAAGACAAACAATGACCCCCCCCTCCCTACTCCATCCACACTGCCGCACAAAGACAAAGCTCCCCCGCGTAGCCTCGAGCAGGCCTGCAGGGGGCAAGTGCGGTTAGCGGTAGCGAGCAGCAGCAGCAGTGGCTGCAGCGTCTATGAAGGCGATGCCTGCTGCTGTTGTTTGCGTGTCTCTCTCATCATCATCATCACGGTGGCTAGGAGATGTTGACTACCTCGCCTGGTCTACAGGAGGTCTGTGTCTCTCTCATCATCATCATCACGGTGGCTAGGAGATGTTGACTACCTCGCCTGGTATACAGGAGGTCTGTGTCTCTCTCTCATCATCATCACCATCACGGTGGCTGTGAGATGTTGACTACCTCGCCTGGTCTACAGGAGGTCTGTGTCTCTCTCTCATCATCATCATCACGGTGGCTGTGAGATGTTGACTACCTCGCCTGGTCTACAGGAGGTCTGTGTCTCTCTCATCATCATCATCATCACGGTGGCTATGAGATGTTGACTACCTCGCCTGGTCTACAGGAGGTCTGTGTCTCTCTCATCATCATCATCATCACGGTGGCTGTGAGATGTTGACTACCTCGCCTGGTCTACAGGAGGTCTGTGTCTCTCTCATCATCATCATCATCACGGTGGCTAGGAGATGTTGACTACCTCGCCTGGTCTACAGGAGGTCTGTGTCCTCTCTCTCATCATCATCATCATCACGGTGGCTAGGAGATGTTGACTACCTCGCCTGGTCTACAGGAGGTCTGTGTCTCTCTCATCATCATCATCACGGTGGCTGTGAGATGTTGACTACCTCGCCTGGTCTACAGGAGGTATGTGTCTCTCTCATCATCATCATCATCACGGTGGCTGTGAGATGTTGACTACCTCGCCTGGTCTACAGGAGGTCTGTGTCCTCTCTCATCATCATCACGACGGTGGCTAGGAGATGTTGACTACCTCGCCTGGTATACAGGAGGTCTGTGTCTCTCTCATCATCATCACCACGGTGGCTAGGAGATGTTGACTACCTCGCCTGGTATACAGGAGGTATGTGTCTCTCTCATCATCATCACCATCATCACGGTGGCTGTGAGATGTTGACTACCTCGCCTGGTGTACAGGAGGTCTGTGTCTCTCTCATCATCATCACCACGGTGGCAAGGAGATGTTGACTACCTCGCCTGATCTACAGGAGGTCTGTGTCTCTCTCTCATCATCATCATCACGGTGGCTATGAGATGTTGACTACCTCGCCTGGTATACAGGAGGTCTGTGTCTCTCTCATCATCATCATCACGGTGGCTGTGAGATGTTGGCTACCTCGCCTGGTATACAGGAGGTCTGTGTCTCTCTCTCATCATCATCATCATCACGGTGGCTGTGAGATGTTGACTACCTCGCCTGGTATACAGGAGGTCTGTGTCCTCTCTCTCATCATCATCATGACGGTGGCTAGGAGATGTTGACTACCTCGCCTGGTCTACAGGAGGTCTGTGTCTCTCATCATCATCATCACGGTGGCTGTGAGATGTTTGGCTGCTGCTGTGAATCTCCACGTGGTCATGGTGATGACGATACACCACGTGGTCATGGTGATGACGATACACCACGTGGTCATGGTGACGACGATACACCACGTGGTCATGGTGACGACGATACACCACGTGGTCATGGTGATGACGATACACCACGTGGTCATGGTGACGATGATACACCACGTGGTCCATGGTGATGACGATGCACCACGTGGTCATGGTGATGACGATGCACCACGTGGTCATGGTGACGACGATACACCACGTGGTCATGGTGATGACGATACACCACGTGGTGGTGACGACACACCACGTGGTCCATGGTGATGACGATACACCACGTGGTGGAGCTGCTATCATCCGTGAAGGCCTCTGGCTGGGCTCGTGGACAAAGAACTTCACACAGAAACTCAGTGGCGGGGACTTACAGCTGGGGACGTGAAGTCAAGTTGAACCCACGTGTCTCCATGTGTCGCTATGAATGTCTATGGGTCTCTGTGCGTCTCTATGGGTCTCCACGTGTCTCCATGTGTCTCTATGAATGTCTATGGGTCTCTGTGCGTCTCTATGGGTCTCCATGTATCTCTATGTGTCTCTATGAATGTCTATGGGTCTCTGTGCGTCTCTATGGGTCTCCATGTATCTCTATGTGTCTCTATGAATGTCTATGGGTCTCTGTGCGTCTCTATGGGTCTACATGTGTCTCCATGTGTCTCTATGAATGTCTATGGGTCTCTGTGCGTCTCTATGGGTCTCCATGTGTCTCCATGTGTCTCTATGAATGTCTATGGGTCTCTGTGCGTCTCTATGGGTCTCCACGTGTCTCCATGTGTCTCTATGAATGTCTATGGGTCTCTGTGCGTCTCTATGGGTCTCCATGTGTCTCTATGTGTCTCTATGAATGTCTATGGGTCTCTGTGCGTCTCTATGGGTCTCCATGTATCTCTATGTGTCTCTATGAATGTCTATGGGTCTCTGTGCGTCTCTATGGGTCTCCACGTGTCTCCATGTGTCTCTATGAATGTCTATGGGTCTCTGTGCGTCTCTATGGGTCTCCATGTGTCTCTATGTGTCTCTATGAATGTCTATGGGTCTCTGTGCGTCTCTATGGGTCTCCGTGTGTCTCTATGTGTCTCTATGAATGTCTATGGGTCTCTGTGCGTCTCTATGGGTCTCCATGTATCTCTATGTGTCTCTATGAATGTCTATGGGTCTCTGTGCGTCTCTATGGGTCTCCATGTATCTCTATGTGTCTCTATGAATGTCTATGGGTCTCTGTGCGTCTCTATGGGTCTCCATGTGTCTCCATGTGTTTCTATGAATGTCTATGGGTCTCTGTGCGTCTCTATGGGTCTCCGTGTGTCTCCATGTGTCTCTATGAATGTCTATGGGTCTCTGTGCGTCTCTATGGGTCTCCATGTGTCTCCATGTGTCTCTATGAATGTCTATGGGTCTCTGTGCGTCTCTATGGGTCTCCATGTATCTCTATGTGTCTCTATGAATGTCTATGGGTCTCTGTGCGTCTCTATGGGTCTCCATGTGTCTCCATGTGTCTCTATGAATGTCTATGGGTCTCTGTGCGTCTCTATGGGTCTCCGTGTGTCTCCATGTGTCTCTATGATAGTCTATGGGTCTCTGTGCGTCTCTATGGGTCTCCATGTATCTCTATGTGTCTCTATGAATGTCTATGGGTCTCTGTGCGTCTCTATGGGTCTCCGTGTGTCTCCATGTGTCTCTATGATAGTCTATGGGTCTCTGTGCGTCTCTATGGGTCTCCATGTATCTCTATGTGTCTCTATGAATGTCTTATGGGTCTCTGTGCGTCTCTATGGGTCTCCATGTATCTCTATGTGTCTCTATGAATGTCCTATGGGTCTCTGTGCGTCTCTATGGGTCTCCATGTATCTCTATGTGTCTCTATGAATGTCTATGGGTCTCTGTGCGTCTCTATGGGTCTCCATGTATCTCTATGTGTCTCTATGAATGTCTATGGGTCTCTGTGCGTCTCTATGGGTCTCCATGTGTCTCTATGTGTCTCTATGAATGTATATGGGTCTCTGTGCGTCTCTATGGGTCTCCATGTGTCTCTATGTGTCTCTATGAATGTCTATGGGTCTCTGTGCGTCTCTATGGGTCTCCATGTATCTATATGTGTCTCTATGAATGTCTATGGGTCTCTGTGCGTCTCTATGGGTCTCCATGTGTCTCTATGTGTCTCTATGAATGTCTATGGGTCTCTGTGCGTCTCTATGGGTCTCCATGTATCTCTATGTGTCTCTATGAATGTCTATGGGTCTCTGTGCGTCTCTATGGGTCTCCATGTGTCTCTATAGGTCGCTATGGGTCTCTAGGTTTCTCTATGGGTTTCGATGTGTCTCTGTGCGTCTCTATGGGTCTCCATGTGTCTCTATAGGTCGCTATGGGTCTCTAGGTTTCTCTATGGGTTTCGATGTGTCTCTGATGTGTCTCGATGTATCTGTATGGGTCTCTGTGTGTCTTTATTGTTATTTGTGCCGCTGTGTATCTCTATGTATCACTGACACCAACAACAACCGCCATTCGCCACTAAGTGGCGGTGACGTCACCACGACGCTTGTGCCAGGCCATGTGCACCTTGAGGCCACGTGAAGTGTCGAACGCCCGCTGGCAGGAGGTCACGGGGCAGACCCAGGTGCCACGGGTCGACTGACCGAGATGACCGAGATGACTGGCTGATGCACCACCTGTGCCCCCTACTGTGCCAACTTGCTGTGCTTTAGCCACCCGGCGCTCCGCTCGTTGTTGTGAGCGTCGCTCCTCCGCCCTCCGTTGTTGTTGGAGGGCGACTGCCTCCAACTGCCCAGTAGCGTCCTTCACGAGCCTCCTCCACTGAGGCCGATCTTGACACCGCTGGTACCAGTCATCGGCAAGTCCACTCAGCTCACTGACACACACGCACAGACTGACACACACACAGACACACACTGACACACACACAGACACGCACACACACACACAGACACACACAGACACACATACAGACACACACACACAGACACACACACAGACACACACACAGACACGCACAGACACACACACACAGACACGCACACACACACACAGACACACACAGACACACACTGACACACACACAGACACACACACACACACAGACACACACTGACACACACACAGACACACCACACACAGACACACAGACACACACACACACAGACACACACACACACAGACACACACACAGACACACACTGACACACCACACAGACACGCACACACACACACAGACACACACACTGACACACACACAGACACACACACAGACACACATACATACACACACATACACACATACACACATACACACACACATGCACACACATGCACACACATACACACACATACATACACACACATACACCCAGAACACACACATACATACACACATACACACATACACACACATACACAGACACACACACCCAGAACACACACAGACACACACACATACACACACATACACAGACACACATACACACACACATACACAGACACACATACATACACACACACCCAGAACACACACATACACACAGACACACACACACATACACACACACATACATGCACACACACACATACACTCATACACACACACCCAGAGCACACACCTCCTGGTTTCCCACGCCCAACGCAAACAGCGGCGCTGGTTTGGGGCTCGCGGCTCTGATTGATGCCGCCAAAACGACTCGGACGAGTTCGGATTTGTGGAGAAAGCTGAGGGTGGGTAGGTGAGTAGGTGGGTAGGTGGGTGGGTAGGTGAGTAGGTGGGGTAGGTAGGTGGGTGGGTGGATGGGTGGGTTAGTGGATGGGTAGGTGGGTGAGTGGGTGGGTGGATGGATGGATGGGTGGATTGGTGGGTGGGTGGGTGGATGGGTGGATGGATGGGTAGGTGGGTGAGTGGGCGGGTGAGCGGGTGGGTGGGTAGGTGAGTGGGTGGGTGGGTAGGTAAGTGGGTGGGTAGGTAGGTGGGTGGGTGGATGGGTGGGTTAGTGGTGATGTGGTAGGTGAGTAGGTGGGTAGGTGGGTGGGTAGGTGAGTGGGTGGGTGGGTGAGTGGGTGGGTAGGTGGGTGGACGGATGGATGGGTGGATTGGTGGGTGGATGGGTGGGGTGGATGGATGGGTGGGTGGATGGGTAGGTGGGTGAGTGGGCGGGTGAGCGGGTGGGTGGGTGGGTGAGTGGCTAGTTGATTGGGTAGGTGAGTGGGTAGGTAAGTGGGTGGATGGGTGGGAAAGTGAGTGGGTGCGTGGGTAGGTGGGTGGATGGGTGGGTGGGTAGGTGGGTGAGTGGGTGGGTAGGTAGGTGGGTGGGTGGGTAGGTGAGTGGGTAGGTGGGTGGGTAGGTGGGTGGGTAATGTGGGTGGGTAGGTGGGTAGGTGAGTGGCTAGTTGATTGGGTAGGTGAGTGGGTAGGTAAGTGGGTGGATGGGTGGGTAAGTGAGTGGGTGCGTGGGTAGGTGGGTGGATGGTGTGGGTGGGTAGGTGGGTGAGTGGGTGGGTAGGTAGGTGGGTGGGTGTGAATGGGTGGGTAGGTGAGTGGGTAGGTGGGTAGGTGAGTGGGTGGGTGAGTGCATGGGTAGGTGAGTGGGTGGATTGGAGGGTGGGTAGGTGGGTGGGTAGGTGAGTGGGTAGGTGAGTTGGTGGGTGGATTGGAGGGTGGGTAGGTGAGTGGGTGAGTAGGTGGGTGGGTGGGTAGGTGAGCGGGTGAGTAGGTGGGTGGGTGAGATTGTGGGTGAGTGGGTGGGTGAGATTGTGGGTGAGTGGGTGAGTGAGTGGTTGGTTGGGTGAGTGGGTTGGTGGGTGAGTGGGTTGGTGGGTGAGTGGGTGAGTGGGTTGGTGGATGGGTGAGTGGGTGGGTGGGTGAGTTGGTGGGTGGGTGAGTGGGTGGGTGGGTGGGTTGGGGGGTGGGTGAGTGGGTGACTGGGTTGGTGGGTGGGTGGGTGGGTGAGTGGGTTGGTGGGTGGGTGAGTGGGTGGGTGAGTTGGTGGGTGGGTGAATGGGTGGGTGAGTGGGTGAGTGGGTTGGTGGGTGAGTTGGTGGGTGGGTGAGTGGGTGGGTTGGTGGGTTGGTGAGTGGGTGGGTGGGTGAGTTGGTGGGTGGGGTGGGTGGGTGGGTGGGTGAGTTGGTGGGTGGGTGGGTGAGTGGGTGGGTGAGTGGGTTGGTGAGTGGGTTGGTGGGTGTGTTGGTGGGTGTGTTGGTGAGTGGGTTGGTGGGTGGGTGGGTGGCTGGGTTGGTGGGTGGGTGGGTTTGTGGGTGGGTTTGTGGGTGGGTTAGTGGATGGGTGGGTTGGTGGGTGGGTGGGTGTGTTGGTGGGTGGGTGAGTGGGTGAGTTAGTGGGTGGGTGAGTGATGGGTGGGTTGGGGGGTGGGTGAGTGGGTGAGTGGGTTGGTGGGTGAGTTGGTGGGTGGGTGAGTTGGTGGGTTGGTGGGTGGGTGAGTGGGTGGGTGGGTGAGTTGGTGGGTGGGTGGGTGGGTGAGTTGGTGAGTTGGTGGGTGGGTGGGTGGGTGGGTGAGTGGGGTGGGTGAGTGGGTTGGTGAGTGGGTTGGTGGGTGTGTTGGTGGTGTGTTGGTGAGTGGGTTGGTGGGTGGGGTGGGTGGCTGGGTTGGTGGGTGGGTGGGTTTGTGGGTGGGTTTGTGGGTGGGTGGGTGGGTGGATGGGTGGTTGGTGGTGGGGTGGGTGTGTTGGTGGGTGGGTGAGTGAGTGGGTGAGTTGGTGGGTGGGTGGGTGAGTGGGTGGGTGAGTGTGTAGGTGGGTGGGTGAGTGGGTGGGTGGGTGAGTTGGTGTGTGGGTGAGTTGGTGGGTGGGTGGGTGGGGTGAGTGGGTGGGTGAGTGGGTTGGTGAGTGGGTTGGTGGGTGTGTTGGTGGGTGTTGTTGGTGGGTGGGTTGGTGGGTGGGTGGGTGGGTGTGTTTGTGGGTGGGTTAGTGGATGGGTGGGTTGGTGGGTGGGTGGGTAGTTGGTGGGTGGGTGAGTTGGTGGGTGGGTGGGTGGGTGAGTGGGTGGGTGAGTGTGTTGGTGGGTGGGTTGAGTGGGTGGGTGGGTGAGTGGTGGGTGGGGGTGAGTGGGTGGGTTGGTGGGTGGGTGAGTGTGGGTGGGTGGAGTTGGTGGTGGGTGGAGTGGTGGGTGGAGGTGGGTTGGTGAGTGGGTTGGTGGGTGTGTTGGTGGGTGGGTTGGTGGGTGGGTGGGTTTGGTGGGTGGGTGAGTGGGTGGGTGAGTGAGTTGTGAGTGGGTTGGTGGGTGTGTTGGTGGGTGGGTTGGTGTGGTGGGTGGGTTGGTGGGTGGGTGAGTGGGTTGGTGGGTGGGTGGATTGGTGGGTTGGTGGGTGGGTGTGTTGGTGGTGGTTGAGTGGCTGGGTTATTCGGGTGGGTGGGTGGGTGGGTGGGTTGGTGGGTGGGTGGGTGGTTGGGTGGGTGTGTTCGTGAGTTGGTAGGTGGTGAGTGAGTGAGTGTTTTGGTTGGTTGGTGGTTGGGTTGGTGGGTGGGTGGGTGAGTGGGTGGGTGGGTGGGTGAGTGGGTGAGTGGTTGGGTGGGTGAGTGGGTTGGTGGGTAGGTGGGTTGGTGGGTGGGTGGGTGAGAGTGAGTGGGTGGGTGGGTGGTGAGTGGGTGAGTGGTTGGGTGGGTGAGTGGGTTGGTGGGTAGGTGGGTTAGGTGGGAGGATGAGAGGGTGATGCGGTGAGTGGGTGAGGGATGGTGGGAGGGTGAGTGAGTGACGTGGGAGGGAGGGTGAGTGAGTCGTGAGTTGGTGGGTAAGTGAGTGGGTAGGTGGGTGAGTGGGTTGGTGAGACTGGGTGGGGTGAGTGGGTTGGTGGGTGGCGTGAATGGGCTGGTGGGTGGGTGGGTGAGTGGGTGAGTTGGGTAGGGTGGAGTGGGAGTGGAGGGTGAGAGGGTAGGTGGGTGGGTGAGTGGGTGGGTGAGTGGGTGGGTGAGTGGGTGGGTGAGTGGGTTAGTGGGTGGTGGTGGGATCGAGTGGATTGGTGGGTGGATGAGTGGGTGGGTGAGTGGGTGGGTGGGTGGAGTGAGTGGAGTGGGTGGGTGGGTGAATTAAGTGGGTGGGTGGGTGTGAATGAGTGGATGGGTGGGTGAGTGGGTGAATGAGGTGGGTTGAGTGGGTGAGTGGTGGTAAGTGGGAGAGTGGGAGAGTGGGTGAGTGAGTTGGTAGGTGGGTGGTGAGTGTGTGGGTGGGTGAACTGAGAGTGAGATAGGGTGAATGAATGAGTGGGTGGGTGAGTGAGTTGGTAGGTGGGTGAGTGGGTCAGTGAGTGGGTGGGGTGAGTGGCGGGGTGAGTTAGTGGGTGGGTGGGTGATTGGGTGGTTGGGGGAGTGAGTGACTCAGTGATGAGTGGGATAGCGGTTGGGCTGGTTCCGTTGGATTGTTGGTCACGGGGGCTGTGCCAAATAACCCCCCCCCACCCCCTCTCCCCCAATCCCCCCCTCCCCCTCTCCCCCCTCCCCCTCTCCCCCCTCCCACTCGACCCCCTCCCCCGCCCCCCCCTCTCCCCCCTCCCCCCTCGACCCCCTCCCCCTCTCCCCCTCCCCCTCTCCCCCCCTCCCCCTCGACCCCCTCCCCCGCCCCCCCTCTCCCCCCTCCCCCTCTCCCCCCTACCACTCTCCCCCCTCCCCCTCTCTCCCTCTCCCCCTCTCCCCCCTCCCCCTCGACCCCCTCCCCCCTCCCCCGCCACCCCTCTCCCCCCTCCCCCTCTCCCCCCTACCCACTCTCCCCCCTCCCCCTCTCCCCTCCCCCTCTCCCCCCTCCCCATCGACCCCCTCCCCCCTCCCCCGCCCCCCCCCCTCCCCCTCTCCCCCTCCCCCTCTCCCCCCTCCCCCTCTCCCCCCTCCCCCCGCCCCCTCCCCCTCTCCCCCTCCCCCTCTCCCCCCTCCCCCCGCCCCCCGCGCGATCCGTTACCCAGCGCGAGACGTCGTCACGCCCGGCGTGGCGGAGCGGTGGCGCAGCGGTTAGCGCACTCGGCACAACCACGTGTAACACACCACGTGGTGTGACGCACCACGTGAGGCACAACCACGTGTGTCACACCACGTGTGTCACACCACGTGTGTCACACCACGTGTGTCACACCACGTGTGTCACACCACGTGTGTCACACCACGTGTGTCACACCACGTGAGGCTGACTCTGTGCGTGAGTGCCTGAGCGAGTGTGCTAGTGGCTGACTGACTGACTGAGTGACTGACTGTGTGAGTGACTGGCTGACTGACTGTGAGTGAGTGACTGACTGAGTGACTGACTGTGTGAGTGAGTGACTGACTGTGTGAGTGAGTGACTGTGTGAGTGACTGGCTGACTGACTGTGAGTGACTGACTGACTGTGTGAGTGAGTGACTGACTGTGTGAGTGAGTGACTGTGTGAGTGACTGGCTGACTGACTGTGAGTGAGTGACTGACTGTGTGAGTGAGTGGTTGACTGACTGAGTGACTGACTGTGTGAGTGACTGGCTGACTGACTGTGAGTGAGTGACTGACTGTGTGAGTGAGTGGTTGACTGAGTGAGTGCCTGACTGACTGACTGAGTGACTGACTGAGTGCCTAACTGAGTGACTGACTGAGTGACTGACTGACTGACTGAGTGACTGACTGTGTGAGTGAGTGGTTGACTGAGTGAGTGCCTGACTGAGTGACTGAGTGACTGACTGACTGAGTGACTGACTGAGTGATTGAGTGACTGACTGACTGACTGAGTGACTGAGTGACTGACTGACTGCCTAACTGAGTGGCTGACTGACTGAGTGGCTGACTGACTGACTGACTAAGTGACTGACTGTGTGAGTGAGTGACTGACTGACTGACTGTGTGACTGACTGACTGTGCGAGTTATTTTACACGGGCCCCCTAATCCATGAATCGCGTGCACACACGAAAGAGTCACACTCACACGAATTCCTTTGCCCGCTTGGAACAAGCGTAATCAAAACACTCTCTGTCACTTCCCGCCCCCTCTCTCTCTCGCTGTGTCTCACACGATCTCTCTCTCTCGCTCGTCGTGTGATCACACTCATTAGACACACAGTGTTGC